>NC_142010.1:42203078-42455578 GCF_049901735.1 Notechis scutatus
CTCACAGCTGTAATAAAGGCTATATGGCCATAAAGTTTGCCGAGTCTTATTTCTTAATCATTTTCAGAAATTGCTCTTAATGGCTGTTTAACTATTAGGAAACTTTGCAACAGCAAGTTTCAGAATACTGTGTGAATCTCTTTCTATTCTTAGTAAAAGAAGCTTTAAGTAAAATTTAAGAAACACACACACACACACAAACATACAACATGGTGATTATAACATTGGTTTTGGAAAATTACAAAAAAACTAAGGGTCTGGTTGGATTTGAAATAAAATAAAAAAAATCCTTCCTGTGGGAAGCATTCTGTTGTTTTGAATTCTTACAAAACATGATAGAATGGGACTTTGAAGATCAAACACCAGAAGAAACCATAAGGAACGGAAGAACACAATTAAAGGAGAAGAACATCTATTTGACTTATTAATACAGAATGGAGCAAAACACATTAACATTGAATGTATTGAAGGATATTTCTGAACAATTAATTAATTAATTAATTTTAAACTTCCATTATAGATAGTCTGTATTTAAAAGATTTGTGGCAGAAGAACAAGCTTTACTGGACAAGACTGAGGCTGATTTGAAAGTGGATTTAAAATGACAGGTTACAAGAAGGATATTAAAAAAAAGATTCTACACTGGATATGCAAATGAAACTGGTGGATGTCATAATTAAAAGGGATGTACAATAAACTTTTAAAAAGTGACCTGGATAAGTTTCCTATGTTGGATTTACAAAAGAATCTTGTTAAACTGTTGAAAGATTTTGTGATAAGGGTCAAAGAAAAAAATAAAAAGAAATGAAGTTTTAGGACAGTATTTGAAGAGATTAAAAAAATCAAGATTTTTAAAAGTAAAAGGAAAGAATTTAAAGTTGGTTTATTTCATCAAAGTTAAAATTGATAGGAGTTAACTCTGGTAACCCTTAATGCAGGGGTGGGCAAACTTTTTGGCTCGGGGCCGCATTCACTTTTAAAATTTGACAGACGGGCCGGGTCAGCACAAGATTTTTTGGGAATCGCCCCTTCCCCTTTCTTCTCCTCCTTCCCCTCCCCTCGGAGGCCCCGAGTCAGGAGTTGCTACTGCCAGCACGGCTCCACGCGGCTCCAGTCCCACGTTGCCTCAGAAAGGAAAGGCAAAAGGAAGAGCCGCGGCGGTGCTTTGCAACAGCAGCAGCGGCACCGGAGGTTCAGGCTCAGCGGCTCCTGGTTTTGCCTTTCCTTCCCAAGGCAATGCGGGACTGGAGCCGCACGGAGCTGCGCCGGGCGGTAGCAACTCCTGACAGCCCCAGCCGGACACCTGAGCAGAGCCCGGGCAGAACTGCCTGTTGCTGCTGCAGGCGCTGCTGCGGGCGTCTGGCTGCCCAAGTAAAGAACCGCACCAGCTCAGGGCAACTGTGAGGAGCAAGAGGGGAGAGGCAGAGAAGGAGGCACAGAAGGAGGAGAGCACCTGGCCAGTTGGGGAGGCTTGTGCTGCCAAAGAGGCGGCTAATGATCTCCGGCCCACTCTGCTTCTCAACATCCGGCGCTGCCCTGTTCTGTGCGCCGGCTGCTCGACTTGCTGGGCCTGACACAGAACAGGGTGGCGCCGGATGTTGGAGAAGCAGAGCGAGCCGAGATCATTAGCCGCCTCTTTGGCAGCACAAGAAGAACAGGGTGGTGCCGGACCATTGGAGAAGCGGAGCAAAGCCGGAGATTAGTAGCTGCCTCTTTCAGCGCAGAAAGCTTTCCCCAACCAGCCGGCTGGTCTCCTCCTTCTCTGCCTGTTTGTTCTGTATGGCCGAGGAGAAGGAGACCAGCTGAGAAGCACGCTGCCAGGCGGGGCCACGCGGCGCAGGGCAACACGCCACCGCCCAGCCCTGGCGAGGGAAAGCAGTGGGCGTCCCGGGAGGTGGCCTTGGCCCCGCTACCAGGGAAGCGGCTGCCCAGCTCCGTGTTGTGTGTGCAATTTTTTGGCGTGCGGTGCGGGGTCTCTTTGGCCGGCCCCAATTTTTTTTCCAGAGGGGAATTTTTTTTTCAGAGGCGGGCCATATTAAAATGACCAACGGGCCGGATGTGTCCCGCGGGCCGTAGTTTGCCCACCCCTGCCTTAATGGATATTTGTTGACAAGGTCTGAATTATGAGGCTTTAAGGCTTTAATTACTAAAATGCTTATGTTTTTATGATAAAGGGATGATTTCTTTATAAGTTCTTTTCTTGTTCTTTACTATTCTCTTATTTTAATTTTCTTTTTCTATTTTTATTTTATTTTGTCAGTTCCTATTTTTTATTCTTTTAGTTTGTAATAATTCTTATTTTATTTTCATTTTAATGTTTAATAAAATTACTATTTTTTTTTTTTTTAGCAAGGCCTCCTGTTTGGGAATTGATTTGACTGCCCAGAATGGCAGCTAAATCATTTATCACTCCATCACTTAAGGAAAAACAACAACACTTGTTTTTAATATTGTTTGATTTTTAGGAAGAATCCATCTTACCCGGTCTGTCTGCCAACAAAAGAAAGCCCCAGTAGTTCATTGCACAATCAAGTGGTGCAGCTGTAATCTTTTTTGCTTATTCTATGCTTGTTTTAGATATTTTTGTGGCAAAACAGCTTCTCTGATCTCAGTAAGACAATGATGTATACTAAACATCTTTAACCTGGTCAAAGAAAGAGCAAAAATTAGGCTTCTTCCTCCTTTGTAACATTTGAGTTGATGGACTACAGTTTGACATCTGGAAATGCATATCCTTCATCAAATATGAGAATAATGACATTTATGATGCTCAGTAATAAATGACTGTAAGTGAACAGAATGTGAAACGCAAGAGAGTACATTTGTGAGTCAAAATATAAAGTGATTGTGGAACAAGTGAAAAGTATGCATTCAGTCACAAGCAAGAAACTGGGTCAAGGGATTGTGAACAGGACAAAATGTAAGCAATTCATAATTGGCCTTCCTCCCTTCAATTTTTTTGGGGTCAATAATGATGAAAGAACTCACTCTTCAAGGCTTTGGGCTAGGAAATAACTTACTGAACTCTCTCCCTCCAAAAATGCCTCATGGTGTAATCACACAAAATTATATTTGCCTCTTCATTCCTTTTCTATTTCTGTTTAAATACTAGTTTCAAAACACCTGTATTACATAACCTGACTCACAAACCAGTTAAGCCAAAAGCACATTCTGAAGATTCAGAATCAAACCTGTGAACAAACTGACATGATATGTGTTTTTGGTTTATGCATAGGATATGCATAAAATATTTAAAACTCTGGTTTCTGTGGAGATGGTAGTCATCGCTCATTGAAGGAATAGACCTGAAATGCAATGAAGGGCTGATTCACACATTATCCATTTTTCTTTCTAAAACCAACACTGTAATTTAAGAAAAAGTAGAAGAACATACGTGGCATCCAATAATGCAGAAGAAGCCCAGAGAAATAAACAGCATTGCACAATTAGGCTTATATTCTTATGCCCAGAGATTGTGACAACAGCAAAGGGCACTCTACTGGAAGACCTGAAGGACCAAGTTGAGGACAGATCATTCCTGAAGAAGGCTATCTATGTGATCACAAGAATTAAGACTGACTTGATGGTACATAATCAATTAAGGAGTCATTAAAACCCATATAATTGCATAGACCCAGGAGGAAGTTCTCTTAATTTGTCTCCCTCTCGAAAGCCTGTTGAAATGACTGAGTATCTACAATCTGTTGCTTATATTAGCCAAAGGTCTGTGGTTGTTTTGAGCCAGATGGCACTTAGGACATTTTCAGAGCATGTTGAAAGAAAAAGTCAAGAAGCATTTTGGCAAGTTAAAAATCATCGCCGCCGTGAACTTGACCAGTCCCACCCCCCAAAACAACAACAACCAACAACCAACTAATTTACCAGAATAGAATCTGGTGAGATTGATCCTTACTATCATCTTTATCACAATCATAGTCAGGGTACTTATGATCAGTTCTTGCTTTACTTTTTTTGCTTGTTTCTGTGTAAATGGATGCAGTTATAAATATAGCACCAACCTGCAAACTACTCACCATTTGTTTTTGTTTTTTAATTATGTGAGCTTTATGTTGAATCTAAGTGCATGAAAATAAAGTTGGTGCTGGAAGAATCTTTATATTATCTTTATATTATTGTTTAAAATTAAAACATATTTTAAACTTTAAAAAAAAGAGTGGGGCAACAGGTTGCAGGATCTAAGAATTTGGGAAATAATCCTAATGGATTGCCATAAAGCAATATGAACAGAATGTGCATATGTGTGTGTGTGTGTGTGTGTAATTTCCATCTATGCAAACTTATCTTGTGGTACTATATTGAATAAGGCTATTTATAATTTCATATTGCTGTTCAAAATTACAAACATACTTCTAACCAAACCATGCCTCATTAAAAAACAAAAATGGCTGCAGTTGGAATTGATTAGGTATTTTATCGTGCATTAATATTTTAATGGTTGGTTGATTTACTGTTTCAATAAATTGTTTAAAATATTTAGTTATATTACTTTTTAAATTTTTCTATTGTAAACAACTCTGAAAAGATTGTAGCAGTTTATATATCCTAAAAACCAAGTTATTTTTAGAGGGAACATAAGGTTCTATAGAAAAGCAGCCTAGAGTCACTGATGGTGTGGTGAAATGGGTGTCAAACTCACTGCATCACATTACCATCATGTGATGCTTCATTATTTTTTTCCCATTGCGGAGCTGGGGTGGGCATGGCCTTCATGTGACACATCTGGCCCATGGGCTGCCAGTTTGACACCCTTAATCTAGATGGATTAAGAGTCATCATGGTGCATGGTTAGTATTGCAAGCTGACTGCCCACTGCCAGGTGTTCAATTTTCACTGGGTCATCTTCACTCAGCCTGCCATCCTTCTGAGATCAGTTAAATGAAGACCCAGACTATTGGGAGCAATATGCTGATTAAACCACCCAGAGAGTGCTGTAAAGCACTATGAAGTATATACATCTAAGTGCTATTGCTAGTAATTGGATATAATCATTCCTATAGTTCTGTTCTTTGACCTACATCCTAATCTCAGAAAGTGAATGGCTAGTAATTGGTTTCCATTCAACAGACACATGCAGCCTGTAATTACAATTGGCTTGTTCCTTCACTTTTCCAAAGTCCATGTGACATCACAGGCAGACCAAATTTGTTCATAAACACCTTTGTTTCCATCTCTATCTTTATGACCATTAATTTCAAGCCAGCCCAATGCAGTGTGTTGCATCTGTTGAGCCCCATGTCTTTAGTATAACACTCTTTGTCTTAGCTATGCTCTTTAATAAAACAAGAAAAGATGTGCATGAAGCAAAAAGCAAAAAGTTCCAAACACTACTCCTCTATTGGTTGCTTCTTCTAGAAAATGTTCATTTTCCTTTGATGATTTTATTTATTTATTCAAGTAAACAGCTTGGCTATACAATACAATTCTTATGTGTCACTTCTGTTACAAGCTTCTAGGACACTTTTAATAAGTGTAAGGAGGAAAATCTATATTTATTTAATGTATTTGTCTCGTGAGTCATTTTCATTTGTATTTTTCAGACTTGTAACTTTCCGGAAGGTGATCTTTGTAATCTGCTGTGGAAGAGAAAAGGAAGACAGGACCTTTTAAAGAATCATTGACCTAAATTGCATTTTAATGCACATACCATGCTGTCCACACCACCTACATGTCTCCAGGAACACTACTAAATAACCAGCACTAAATGTTTAGTCATTTCCTGCCTCTCGTTTACAAGGAGTGCTTGACACAATTAGCATATGTAAGTACACTGCAGTTCAAACAGTTGGTTTCCATATCAGCAGCTGTTTGGCTTTAATCTGCTTTTGGGAAGGGTGCCATAGGGATCATTTCAGACAACGTCAAGTCAACACTGCGCTGGTTTGCTTTCCTGGGAATTCTCCGCCTGATGATTCAGTATCGCTGGAAACTCTTTTCTTTATTTAAGAGTCTGAGTCTTAACTGAAGTTTCCCATGCAGCATTTAAATGATTGTAGTTGTAAAGCATTTTATTTACACATCAAACCTTACCTGTGTGGAAAAGGTGACGCACAATGTAATAAAAGATCTGTCTTATAAGTACTAAAATCCTGGGCTGGGCTCAGCCGCCTTGGTGATTTGTTTGGTGTTGGCTCAGCTTGAAATGTGAACTCAGTGATTGTAGTTAGGACCCTGAGCCATGCTTAGATCCACGCATGAACATAACTTCTTCATTGTTGGCTTTCCCTTCAATATATCACAGAATTGACCCATTCAAATGCACAAATAATTTTCTATTGCAGAAGTAGGGTTCTCCTCCCTCCCTCCCTCCCTCCCTCTTTCTATTTCATCTTGGCCACAATTTGCCCACAAACCACTAATCTTCTGTAGAACTCTGACCACTATGAAAGGTTCTGGAGCATTTATCAGTTACTATTACTCTGGAGAAAACTGAAAGCATGCAAAGAAGGGCATACTGCAGGGCAAGTTAAAGCCTATTGGAGGACATTGAAATTGGGATATGATAGGAAAGGAGTAATCAATTGCATTTTCCTGCTTCAATTCCATTCCTATTCATCTCTTCTGGAAGAGCATCTTCCTATTCTAAAATGACTGTGGTCTATTTTCATGTGAAGTATACTTCAGAGTTATTCCATTACAGGAGGAATATCATAAGGTAACACTTAAAAAGGAAAATACTTTACACTTTCAGTGGAACCAATTCATTCTTTGCAGGAGTTAGTAGAAGAGAAATGGAAGAAATAAAAATGGAAGATACAACTGAGACTTCCGGTTTGTCGCTTCATGAGCGGCAGGGATTTGCGGCTGCGCGATCCCTGCCGCGCTAGTCGTTTTTGGGGCTCCGACCCAGCCGGTACGGAGCTAGGCTGCCCTGCAGGGGCAGCTGAAGGTAGGGGATCCGGAGAAGGGTTTGGGGGTGCTGCAGACCCCTCCCTGGCCGGCAGAACCCCCTTTTCCCAGGACGGTGCAGCGGCGGTCCGTAATGGCCGCCACAAAGAAGCTGGCAGCCGGGTAAGAATGCGCAGGAGGAAGTGGAGAAAGTGATTGAGAGGAGAAAGTTTTTCTTGGCTCCTAGGACTCTAAGACATATTTAATAAAATTCCTGAAAAGTATGACTTTCTGAATAATACCTGCCAGAAGAGGAAAAAGCGGCTGCTGGAAGGTGCTGAAAGGATAGCTTTCCCTCTTTTCCTACGGAATAAATAACTGGATATTAAGAAACCTATTTTTTTAGGTGGAAATTGGTTTTAAGCGATGAGTGGGAAGAGAGAGGATTAAAAAGAAAATATTTGTATGCTAAGATTTGTTGGAGCAGATGCCTTAAGGATTTGAAGACTAGAATATATTGTAACAAGACTTTAAACAGATTTGGACTTTCTTTCTCTTTGATTGATATCACCCCAGAAGGAGAAAGTGAGAACTCTGCCTTGGTTTGGACTGATTGATAACTTTGGGACTGTTTTATCTTTTTATTTTCTTTTGAATATTCTGGTTGTTGTAAGAAGAAAGAAGGAGAAAAGAAAAGAAAAGATTTATAATGGCTCTTTCTGTTGAGGAACTAAGAAATGGTGTGGAAGAAGCTTTCCTTTTCTTAGAAATGGCGCTTACTAATTATCAACAAAAATTACAACAGATGAAGACAGCAGAGGAACAAGAAAGAAAGGAAGGAGCCATCTTTAATGAATCTCAGAATTTGATCCAGAAAAAGGAAGAGAGAAAGAAAAGAAAAGAAGAGAAAAGAAGAAAACTAAAGGATTTAAGGACTTAAGATCTAAAAAACATTTAAGAAAGGGAAAAATAAAGTGCAAAACCAATATGATGATTGTAAACAAAGGGGAAAAGAAATACGACAGAGAAGGGAAGCCGGTAAGGCAGAGGCTAGAAGAAGGGGGGTAGAAAGGTTTGTTGGGAAAAGAAAGAAAGGGAAAAGGTGGAGAAAAGCTACAACGTTTTGAAATTAAATGGAAAAAAGGAATTTTTATGGATAATGGATAAAGTATAATTTAAAAAAAAAAAAAAGATTTTGCAAGGTACATAAGATGAGATGGTAGTATTGCAATGGTTTAAGAGTTGATAAGAGATTAAAATGTTAAAATGTTTAAAAATGATTGGTTTTAAAACTTAATAATAGGAGAGGTTTAGAATATTGTTTTAATTAAAGAGTTTAATAAAATTATGGTATTGATGTTATTATAAAATTTTTATTATAGTATTTCTTTTTAATATTTGGATTTATTCTCTAATTATGCACTTAATTGTGTTGGATGTATTAGTTAGATAGAATGTACCAAGCAAAATCTGATTGGGTATTAGATATTATTTTAAAGATTAATTTGATTAACTTAGGGGAGATAGAAAGGCATCATACTCTGATTAATGATTTCAGGAGAAACTGATTTTCTTTTTTTCATAAGGGATGAGACAAAGGGATGATAAAAATGGACAAAAGATACAAATATAATGATTTAAACTAAGATGATTAATTAAGGTAGAATTAAGAAGTGTGAAATATGTGGAGAAGTTAATATAGAAGGCTTAGAATGGTAAATAAAATAAGTAATGATATGTAAGATGAGCATGAATATAATTGAAGTCCATGAAGAGAGAGACACCTGGGTCCAAGTTACTTTCCAAAAGATATTTTTTTATGTTTTGTGTGTTGTGTGTATATGTCTTTTTGGGGGAGAATTGGTAAAAACTTGTAGAAATATAGAATGAGAATAATGGTAATTAAGTCAGAAAGAAACAGATGAAATAATAATAATGATATTGAATAAGAGTAAAGAGAAGTAAAGAGAAATTGAATAAGAGGTTTTGGTATATTATATGGAAATGGTTTAAAACAGAATCATAATTTATCTGACTTGTTAAATTTACAAGGGAAAAAGGTTTAAACATGTAATGAATAATGATAATTTGTGTGTTTTAAAAATTAATAAAACTTGTTTTAAAAAAAAAAAAAAAAAATGGAAGATACAACTCTGGTTTCTCCCATTCTCAAACTTCTACTTTCTCTTTAGACTCAGGCATGTAAAAACATATACAATTGGTGCATATATATTTTTCTTTGGGGCAAAAAGCAGTCCAAAGGCAACAGCTTGGATTCAAAAAAGACCCTAGGAAAAAGGATTCATTCTGTCACTTTTTCTAGGATACCTGAGTCAGAATCACAGAAGAGAGTGGTTGCATTTATTTTGGTCATTTAAAAACCTATAGTGTTTTTTTTTAATGTCCTATACCACAACTTGACTGATCTTTGAATAGATAATGGTTGATCAGAAAGCAACATAAATATTTTCTCGAAATTAATAGAACCATATGTCTCCCCCTCTCTCTTTTTAGCATCAAAAGTTTTGGAGTAAAAGTTTTTTTTTCAATTACCCCATGCTATTGTGAGATTTGATTTCATATGAACATGAAAGTTGTTGGAGATTGGAAAAGGAACCAGCAAAGCATGAGCATCTGCAGAAAAGGGGAGCGAGTGAAAAAGCACACACATTGCATAACAAATTCTACCTCTTATCTATTAGTTGCAATCTAAGTAGGGGAAAAAAAACCACAGTCAGAGTCATAACATCATAATGCTGATTATGATATTTTGGGATCATTGTGGCTAGCTCTGGATGCCTATTCAGGAAAACAATTCTGGTCTTTCCAGCAAAGCTGCTGACTTCTTTTCTTGTTCCTCTTTAGCATCTAACATTGAGGATATGGTGATAAGGATTTTCATTAAATTACCATAGTTTGCAATGATTTTCATTAAATTACCATAGTTTGCAATGATTCTTACAAATAAGAATCTGGGTGTTTTCCCTGTGGATCATCAAAGCTGGTATTCTTGGCAAAACCCTTTTTCTAGTTAATTCATCTATCCATTGCTACTGTTACAACTCAGATTGGCTTCGTAATTCCCTGATGCTTTTTAATCCCTGCTGGAGAAGTTGGTGATGATGTAAATGAGAAGGAAGGCTCCAGCTGCATTTCCGCCAGTTTAATTTCCTGCTGCTCCTTCTGTGACACATACAGGTGAATCTTCAGAATACAGGTTTCTGAGCTGACATTGAGGCTTATGTAATATGTGTGTCCAGTGAATCTGTGCCAGTATCACTTAAGGGAAAAACAAACACACACCCCTCCCTCACGCACAGCTCTTTTAAGAGCTTCTACCTTGGGAGACCTTGCACTGCATTGTTAAAGCCTTCCCATTTAAAAAAAAAAGAAAAAAGCATATGGTTGCCCAAGGTCAGAGCATGAGTCAAAAGCATAGTTAGACTTGCAATGTAGGAGTCACACCTCGTCCTGGGTGCAGAAGTAGCCAGAGAAAAAGATTAATCGGAGCAAAATATTAACAGTGGGGCCCCTTAAAGTGGTAACATTTGGTTCAGTTAGCAAAACCAGCAAAAATAGATTGCCAGATAAAGAAATAGACAAGCATTATTGAGGAAAAAGAAAACGACTGGTAAAGAGCAGCTTAGAAAAGAAAAATTGCCCCCAAATTGTCCTTGTGCTCCTCAACTTCTTAAACTAACTTCCTCTTAGATTTAGATTTCCTCTTAGATTTATTGGTCACTAATTGCAGATTAGTTTTAGCAGGAATTTAGGATATTTGTTGAACCAAACAGTACTGTATGTGCTGCTACTTAAGTGAGCACCTTTTCGACACAGAAAATGAATTCTTGAGCTCTGCTCGAAGTTTCATGTCTGTTTTTCATAACATTAGCATCCATTAAGTTATTTTTCATGAGGTATTTCACTTTTGGGATGCTGCAGCTCAGAGATCCCTCATATTTGGGGGGTGTTTCTTTATTTTTAATCAACTGTGAGTAGCCCACATTCAGATGAATGAAGATGGGATAATAAAATACATAAATAAATTTTATTTCTTCTACATTTCTCCCTTTATAGGAAGCCATCCATCAGGGTGATTGGAGACTGAGTATCTCCAAAACATGCCCACACCCAGAATGGAAAGGGGCAATGTTCTCCAAGAACATCTGTACCTGCAGACACCTTTAAACATGTTTCCCCAAACAGACATATTTGTGACTGAATAGTAGTCAGCAAAGATACAATACAGTTCTGAGGTTCCAACAAGGTTTTTTTTTTTTTTTTTTTTGAGAGAGGCAGATGACAGTTACAATGGAGCCTTCTTCACAGATTCCATCATCAGGTAATAGGCGCAGCATTTACATGTCTAGGTAGCCAATGCAAGTATTGTACACTTAGTGCTTTTGCTGTTTCCTAGCTTGTTACATTACTTGGAGTTTCCAGAAAACCAAGGAGAGGACTCTTAAAAGCATTTGTGTTAATAGTCTATTTTGTTTTTCCGCTGCAAAGGTCAACAAGAATTTTCACAATATCATTAACTTCTGGAGATTTCTTTGGAGTATTTAAGAAACTTTGGAGTATTTTTGATTTGGTAAGTCATTAATAAAATTGTTGAGATAAAAGTTACTAGTTAGGACAAATGGTCATGCCATGTAAAGAATAGCAATACATTCTTCATATTTCTGCCTAGAGTCTAAATAAACACAACATTTATCATATTTATTAATCAATTTTAGGCACCACCTATCTCAATATCTAAGTGACTCTGGGTGGTTTACAGATAAAAAGTCATAAAATCATATAAAAGATATAGTTAAAAGAGAATTAAAATTGAATGATGAACTAATAAAAGCAAAAATAAAACATTAGCTAAAGGTGGAAGGAGCCACCAACCACTCCTGAGGCTCTTTGATCAACATGTGAGTTGGCAGAGCCAAGTCTTCACTTTCTTATGGAAGAGCATGGGGGCAAGATGTTCCATAGAGTGGGAGCAATGGCAGAGAAGGCTCCTTTCCTTCCTGACAGTCAAAATTCTCTTTAATCAATAAAATGTGTAAGTTACTCTCTGTGCCTGACTGGGTGGGATGGGAGAATGTAATTGTGACAAGAGGGTTCCTCTGGTCCCATTCCATAAAAAGCTTTAAAGTGGATAACCAACATCTTGAAATTGACCTGGAAGTGAACTGGTACACAATGCAGTTCATGCAGCAGAGGTGCTACATGTGCAGTCCTTAGGAATTACTCCAATGGCTGCATTCTGCACCAGCTGCAGTTTCCACAGAGTCTTCAAAGGTAGCCCCATGTAGATCATATTGGAGCAGAGCATACAGGAGATGACCATAGGAGACTTCCGGTGATGTCGCGGCATGTCGAGGTAGGAGAACCTTGATCCGCTCTCCTACATCAGGGTTTTTGCTCATGGGCAGCCGTTCGAGGCGAAGTTAGATCCTGGTGGGATCACTCAAGTGAGGAAGAATTCTTGGAGCCGAAACAGGAATTGCAATCCCGGAGGGATAGAAGGGAGCCTGAAGCACAGGGCAAAAGAAGTCAGCCAGTTAGGCTGGCCCAAAGACGTGACAGGACAACTTTGAGAAGGAAGCGGAGAGACAAGATCAAATTTGGAGTCCGGGAAAGAGACCGAAAGGAAATCAATGTTGGATTATAACTAATGGATAAATTTGAAAGGTAATTCGTACATGTGTGAAACTCTGGAGTGGAAGGGGGAAAGTGGAAAGTGGCAGCAAGCCTGAGCTGTTTACCCATAGCTCTGGATAAAGCGGAAAATTGCTCTTAAAAAGGAAAATGGAAAGGAAAGAAGAGTGACTATTGATGAGGAAAGTTTTGTATTTCCAGCCATATAAACATACTGCGGAGAGTATTTTATAGCGGAGAAGAACTGTGAAACTTTGAAATCTTTGAAAGTGATTAGAGGAGTGACCAGTGCAATTCGTGGAGGCAGACATTGTGACTGGGAGAGCGGAGTAAAGTGGCAGAGGTACCAGACTGAACTGAGAACTGAGAATTGAGCCTTGAATTTATTACTGGATATAATTGGATTACTAAGGAAACACTAGGAAAGAAGGATCAGGAGGGGGAAAAAAGGAAATTGTAAGAGAGTACTTTGAAGATCTTTACAAACAAGAAGTAGTTGATTTAAATAAAATAGAAGAATATTTGAAAGAAGGAACTCTCTATCCAATATCAGAGGATAAAAAAGAGATGCTGAATAAAGAAATAACTTTAGACGAGCTAGAGGCAGGGATTCAAAAACAAAAAAGAAACAAAACGCCAGGCCCAGATGGGCTACCAAACTAGCTATATAAAGAGATAGGTGATATACTAGAGATAATGCTATTAGAGGTTTGCAATGGGGTATTACTGGAAGCCAAAATACCAGAATCTTGGAAGGAAGCATACATAACATTGATTCCGAAAGAGGGTGCAGATGCCAATCAAACAAAGAATTACAGACCAATATCCCTTTTAAATTCAGATTACAAAATTTTTATGGCGGTAATGGTGGAAAGATTAAAGAAAATACTCAGTAATAAAATTCACCTGGATCAAAATGGATTTCTTCCCACGAGGCAAATCAGATATAACATAAGAACAATAATAGACATATTGGAATATTATGAAAAGCATCCAGGAAGCCAAGTGGCCTTGGTCTTCCTGGATGCACAAAAGGCCTTTGATAACTTAAACTGGGACTTTATGAAAAAGCAGATTAATCTGATGGATTTTGGAGATAATTTTGTAAAAATGTTGAATGCCATCTATGCCACACAAAAGGCCAATGTATTATTAAATGGAGAAATTACCAAATCATTAAAGATAAGGAAGGGGGTCAGACAGGGATGTCCGCTTTCAACTCTGCTTTTTATAACAATTTTGGAAACTTTGCTGGACAGAATTAGATTAAATAAAGAAATTAAAGGAATTAAAATTAAAAATCAAGAATATAAATTACAAGCCTTTGCAGATGATATGGTTTTTGTTATAGAAGATCCAATAGACTCAGGACCAACTTTACTAAATGAAATAGATAAATTCGGTAAATTGGCAGGATTAAAAATCAATAAGGAAAAAACCAAAATGCTAGTTAAAAACATAACAAATAGTAAACAAAAAAAATTGGAAGAAAAGACAGGATTACAAATTCTAAATAAAATTAAATATTTAGGAATTTGGTTGAACATTAAATCTGTGAGAGGATAATTATACTAAATTACTGAAACAGATTGAAAAGGACTTGAAAAATTGGAATAAGATGCAAATTTCATTATTAGGTAGAATAGCAACAATCAAAATGAACGTTCTACCTAAAATACTATATTTGTTTCAAGCAATTCCGATATTACTGGACAATTTTTTTTAGATTTAGATAAAATTGTGATGAAATTTATCTGGGCAAAGAAAAAAACAAGGATTAAAAAACTTATTTACAAGATAATAAAAGCAGGGGTGGATATGGACTACCTGTCTGGGAGATATATTATAGAGCAGCAGCATTAGTGTGGATAAAAGATTGGATTGATTTAAGGAATAATAGGATTCTACAATTGGAGGGACATGATTTACAGCTAGGCTGGCATGCATTTTTATGGAACCTAAATAGTAAAAATAATCTATATTTTACTAGACATGTATTCCGAAAGTCTTTAATTAAAATTTGAACTGATATAAGAAGGAATCATTATACTAAAATCCCAAGGTGATTTTCAACGATGGAGGTGATGTTTCACTTAAATACGATGGACATCAGTAAAAAACTTAAATATTACCAAATATTAGTTAGTGAGGGAACAATTAAAACGAAACAGGAACTATAATCACAAGAGATAGTTATGGATAATTGGTCATATTTTCAAGTTAAACTGAGATATAACAAAGATGTAAAGGAATATGGAATTGAGGTAAAAGACACATATTTAGATAAAATACTTTTAAACCCTGAGAAAAGTTTGATTTCCAAATTATATAATTATTTACTAGAATATGAAATGGCTGAGAAAAATGTGAAAGGTCCTATGTTAGCTTGGGGGGAAAAAAATGGTGTTGATTTGGATGCCTGGGAAGAAATCTGGCAGAAAAACCTGACACTAACCAAATCAGTAGCACACAAGGAGAATCTATACAAAATGATGTACAGATGGCATCTGGCACCCTCTAGATTGGCCAAAATATTTCCGACAGCCAATCCTTGCTGTTGGAAATGTAAAGGGAAATTTGGTACATGTTTTCATTCATGGTGGACTTGTCCTGTGATAAAGAAATATTGGTTAAAAATAAAAACGTGGATAGAAGAAATTATAGAGTGTGGGCTGGAGTGGAAAACCAAAATTATTTTTGTTGGGAATGATCAAAGGGGACTACCCCACTAAAGTAAAATATCTGACCATCCATTTATTAACTGCGGCACGTATTTCACTAGTACAATATTGGAAGAACCCAAATGTACCACCGATACAGGGGTTGCTATTCAGAAAACATATGAGTGTGCCCAATTGGAGAGGCTTATGCTTAAAATTAATGGGAAGGAGGATACAGATTACTACCGGATATGGGATAAATGGTACAAGTGGATAGATAATAAAAGGGGAAACACGTAAATGAACCTAAGATACAAATTATATTCAGCGGTTTATATTAAATATATAAAAACAGTTAAAAGTTTTAAACCTTCTTTTCTGTTACTACTACTATTATTATTAGCCATTTATAATATTTCTTTGTTTACTAGTTAAAAAACATGAATGTATTTGTAATAGAAAAGTAGTTATAAACCAATGTGAAAATAAATAGAGTGATAATGAATGAAGATGTGACTAGTACTATCCAATACTGATTTTTAGGACTTACCAAATTCGATAACAAATGTAAAGAATTGTGTCTTATTCACATATCATTGTTTCTGTATTTTCAAATTTGTACGTTTTTAAATTTGTAAATAAAATTGTTTTTAAAATTTAAAAAAGGAGATGACCATAGCATGAATACCCGAAAGAAGGCCTGCTGATTAAGGAAGGGGCACAAGTGGCACAAAGCTCAAAGTTAAATAAAGGCTCTCCTAGCCATGACTGCAATCTACTCCTTGAGGAGGAGTTTTGAGTCCAGAGACACCCAGATTATGGATCAGGTTCATCTGAGACAGTGCAACACCATCGAAGACCAAAAATAATAAACCCCCAGAGGACCACCCCCACATCCACAGCTAATCCGTTTTACTAGGGTTCCGGTGAAGCCTGTTGTTCCCCATCCACATCCCACAGCCTCCAAGCATCATGAAAGAATATCCACAGCATTATTTCATGCAACTGAAACACGGATATTCAACAGGATGATATCACCTAGCCACTAGGTCCTAGTGGCTTCAAGTAGAGAGCATTATCAACATACAATAAAGCAGGGGCCAGGGGCTGGATCTCTCACTCCCTGTCAATACTGATTTGGAGTGACCTCAGAGAAAGGATGTAACCCAGCACAAAGCTGTACCTTCCATCCTCAACTCTGAGAGCTGACCTAAAAAAATACCATGGTTGATGGAATTGAAAGCTGCTAAGACATCAAGGGAGAATGAGAATGGACCTGCTACTCCCATCCTGCTGCCATCAGAGATCATCCATGGGCACAACTAATGCTGTTTCTGTCCCATATCTAGGCCTGAAACCTGACTGAAAGGAGATCAAGATAATCCATTTCATCCAGATTCCTCTGGAGCTGCAGTACCCAGATGATAATTATCCAGAACAATAGAGTCTGTAATGGCTTCTTGAAGAGAGGATGCACCAGCCCTTTTTAAAGGGTGTCAGGAATACTCACCCTCAATGATGAATTAACCATTATCAGGAGTCACATGTCACCTTCTGGGTAGTGGCTGTTAAGCCTGGATTCCCCAACGGGTGTTAAGGAAAACAAACTAAACAGAACGTGCAGCGAAGTCAGATAGGAAGACAGGTAAATGTGTGAGATAAGCCTTCTCGTTAACACGCAGTAAAAATACAGATACGCTTGTGCTATCAAAAATTATAATTTATTCCATTTAAGAATTATAGCATAGTCATTTATAAACAGTCCAGTAGTCATATATCAATTTCAGTCAGGTCTTGTCAGGGATACTCTATTTGCAAAGTCCGTGTTGAATAGCCAATGTCAGTACACTTACAATAAATCAGTCCAATCTTCTCTCCGTTGAGAAATATCAACACACTTCTTCACTCCCCGTTTCAGCAAGAACACAGTCTTCAATAAGCCAGCCAGTAAGAGCCAGAGAGTGCCTTGCTGCTTATATAGTACTTTTACAGCTGCACCCTTAATTACATTCCTTTAGCTTAAAGTCACATACACTTTATCTGACAAACCATGATTCATCATTTTATTATCTTTACCCAAAACAGTTAGGGTAAAACAATGTTATCCCTAACAGTGGCCAACCAGGAGAAGTATGAGCTCAGGAGGTCCTGAGGAGATTGTTCACTACATCAAGCCAACAGAATCAAGTTGTTCCCAGATAACCAAGTAAATTTGCCCTCCAGGCTTCTCCAAAGGATCTGTACAATGCTTGGCCTCTAGGTGGGAATGGATCCAAACAATTTCATCTGCCGGATGCACAGAAAATTCTACCACATAGCCCTGAAGTTAAACCTCTCTCTCTCTTCTCTGGGAAGGTCTGGGTAATCTTAAACAGGGCCACTGAGTAACACCTTGCAGATCCAATAAGAGTGGAAAAATATTGACAGGCATGATCCTATCCAAGGCCTTGACCACTGCCTATTCCAAGCAGTGGCCAGGGCCTCAGCAGGACCATGCAGCAGAGTCTCAGATATAGTTCTCAGTTCTTTCTGGAACCCCATGTAGATCAGTCAAAAGCCTTCCTTCAGAGGAGGGGACAGCAGAAAATAATCATAAAGTCACAAAGTCATAATCAGATCCTTGAGCTCCCCTTCGAGATCACATTGCCACTGCTACCAAGAGCCTCTTTTCAGAAACAGTATCTCACAACTGGCAACTTGTGCAGCAGTGTCCCTGAATGTCATCATTCAGAGATTCCTGGATGATGACTGCCAGCCTTCATCCCCTGCCCTGGGGTCCTGGCCAATGCCATACCTAAATCTGGTTGGCACATTTCAGAAAGAAGCATCCGCCCTTCAGGACCCAGTAATACAACCAGATCAGCCTGCTTCTCAATAATAAGGTCAGAAATAAGAGGAGTCTTGTTATTTGACTGAGCAGGCATTAAGCAACAACTGTTGAAATAGCAATAAAAACACAAGGGTATCTATTGTCAGCTACGTATCCTACACAGAAATGCACACATCCATCCATTCTCTACTAGGTTAATCACTAACATTACATAATTATTATCTGCACTGGAAACATTTTCTAAATTTGAACTAGATGCTAATAGTTTAGTTCAGCAATTGCGTGATGGAGCACTGTTCCCTAGAAACATAGAAGCCACTATAGATTATCTAAAATAGAAAAGGAATACCTAAAGGTTGCTTTTCTTGAGGTAATTATCCACAGGAGGCACCTGAAGAGGAAAAAATGAAGGCATAGTTTCTACAGTACATGATGTTGGTTTCTTCATTATTAACATAGAAGGAAATGGGATCTGTCTTTTATTGTTAGATCCTTACCCAAGCAATTTAAAAGGAAACAATAGCCGAAGCATATATTAAAGAACTTGGTTGTTACCTAGAAATGAACACAAACAATGGACATGATGTGTAAGCATTCATTAAAATGCTTACGCATCAACGCTGATGAGTTTAGCTTGTATTCAATTAGGGATGGAGCGAGCAATGTTATAAAGCTGTGTTACATAAAGTTGGCTTCGTGTCCTTTTCCAGCATGGTTACAGAAATGTCTGAGACATTGGAGAACAACTTCTAGTTGGAGAGATCTTCTGGATAACAGCACAGAGCTAACAGTGGGGAATATTGATATGATATTGATAATATCATATTGATAAAATTGATATTTAGGTATGGCATATGATAACCAGAAGTCTTGCAATTGTGACCAATTTCAATATTCTTGGGTCAATTGCATATCTGCAAGCAGGCAAATATAGCTTCAGAAATTACCTAAACCACCGTTTTGTGCTTTAAGAGACAGTTCTCTTATTACAGGAGATTCTGGTGTTTCCCCATCTTCCAGTAGCTTATGCTGGTATTATTAGAGGAAGGAGTTTGAATACAGAAATCTAGGTGCTTGAGAGTTTCAAAAACAAAACATCGTATCAAAATATATGCACCAAGTCAGGGTAAGTACAGAAAGGCAGGAAAATGCTAGCAATACATATTGTGAAAAGGAAAAACAGTTTGTATGGTTGGGTACTGGCCTGTGGACATGGGATGTGGCACTATGTTACTAGCTAGCTCACTAGCACAAGTCCTTAGCCAGAAAGGGAAAATGTTGATTGTCTGATGGCTCTTCGGAAACTCAAGACTTGTAATTATATAACAATACCTGTATTTGAAGTCCTGCAAAGCAGTGGGGGTGTGATACTGGTTTGGACCAGGAACCGGTAGTAAAAAAAAAAAAGCCTCCGACGATCAGCTGAAAGGAAAAAGAAGAGAAAAGCGCAGGATTGGCCTTCCCACCCACCCCCCCTGAATTTTTCTCTTCTTTATGCTCTCAGCTGATTGATGCTGCAGGCCTCAGCTGGTGTGAGGAAAGCTGCACCCACATTAGGTGTGTGCGCGTTAGGTTCGCACATGATCACCGAACCAGTAGTGGAACAGGTAGGATCCCACTGCTGCTGCAAAGCTAAGTGGAATACATTTGAAAACAGTCAAAATAACCCAGATGGGCCTCAGATACATGTATACCTGGATTAAGAAGTGCAGGACATGGAAAATCTGATCTTCTAAAAGATTCCTAATTATGTTATACTGAACTGTGTGAGATTCTATAGTAGCCGTTTCTTATGTATACAGGGAGTCCTTGACTTGTAACCACAATGCAGTCTGCACTCTCATGACCAACCTGATTTTATGATCTCTTTTGAAGTGGTGGTTAAGTGAATCACTGAGGTTGTTAAGGGAATCTTGTGGTCGCTATGGGGTGTTTGGTGTGAAAACTGGAAGTAAACACTGCTGTTTTGGCAAATACCATGAATTGCTATCAAGTGACTGTGCGATACTGCAAACAGCTACAAATGTGGGCCAGATTCTGGGCACCCAAAATGCAGTCACCTGACTGCAGGAGGTGTGGGTGGTCATCAGAATTTTGGAACCAGGTCATAAATATCGGGGGGGGGGGGGGATGTCCATTACAACTTTAAATGATCCCTAAGCAACCAGCCATAAATCAAGGACAACCTGTATACATTTTCCTGTTGATCCTTCCAAACAGTATTTCTTTGATCTACGTCGTCTAACCATTATTTCTTTCTGCCCAATGTACGTGCTACAAAAACAAAGTCGCTTACAATTGTGCAAATTTAACACACAATTTAGTATTTCCCCTGGTGTTAGGGAAAGAGAAGGAATAGGATCTACCCTTTCAGACATCACATGGCTTGCAGATGTAGGAGGAAGCGAGAGATGTTTCATCCTGACTGGTTTCAAAGCCATGCAGAAATCCAGAGCGGCAATAGCTTGGCAGTAGAGTCAGAAAATGTGGGCTGTTGAAAGGTTTCAGTTCCTATTATTTGTAGAATGCTTTGAAATCTCCAGTTGACTCACAAATTCTGTCCACGAATCTACAAAATTAAAAAACTGCCCTGCTCTTCATTACAGATGGACTTTTTCTTCCCACCTCCAAGAGTTTGGCCACCAAGCCTTGACAGTCAGAATTTTACTCACTTAAATTGTATAAAGCACTGCATTTTACAAAAAAAATGGGACTCACCTACTCTGGTAGTCAACAGCTTGAAGCTTAAGACTGTACCTTGCCACTGGAAGTCTTCTGACAATGAGCAGCTTGGTTTCCATGTTGAGGAAGAGGGCAATGTAGTGTTAGACTCTAAAATAATTTTAATTAATAAATAAATTTAATAAACTTAATTAACAATAAGTGGGAAATCCTGCTCTCATTTCATGAAGTAATAATACTGATTTTAGACGTTGTTCTGTCCACTCTTGCTCTTCCTCACCCCCATGTGTAATATATAGCCTCTTGTGACTTACATAGAGTGAGATCAGAAGTTGCAGTTGATGTCATCATGGGCTATAAGTGAGCTTCCTTGCCACAACTGCCCAGCTGTGGAGCAAAACTATATATTGTAGGGTTGGTGTTCAGACATTTTCACCACTGTGGGATCTGGAAGAGTTTCTACCTTTCCAGCAAAGGAAGAATGAAGCTAGTTCTTCACTAAGCTATTTTTTATTCTCCCAGTGTTATTATTGACAAATGGTAGGTCAGGATAACTCCCAGTTCAGTTTTGTTCTGGGAAGGTGGCTAAAGGGTAAACTTTGACCAATTGAAGTTTGCCGAAGCTGAAAGTTTTTTAATTTTGTCCAAAAAACCCTTTTGAAAAATACCTGAGTTTGAGACGTTTGAAGAAAACATTAATCTGACAGTTTAATGAACAGATTTTCTGATATATTGGTTGAGGAACTGTAATTAAAATTCTCAATATACCCAGAAGATAGCTTTATATGGAATATAGACTTTCTGTTAAAATTATCCTTTTTTTTTTTGAAAATTTTATTTGGGTTTTCACAAAAACAAAATACAAATAAAACATCTTTTTTGAAAATAGCATGGTCCCAGGTTATCACTTCTTCATACAGACACGAAACTCAATTTCATGCTCATTTTTATATTCTATTCCATATCTTATTACCATTTTATATTTTCTACATAGTTTTTCCCCTCTTCTAATTTTCTCAACTTTGTTTTAATTATCTCAATTCAAATCATTATATTTATACTTTTGTCTGTCCTGTTACAATTTCACATTATCTTTTCTTATTAAGCAAATTTTTCCCTGTAGTTTCCAATTAGAGTATGACACCTTTATATCCTTTAATTTTATCCATTCAAGCTCTTATTTAAGCTTCAATGTATAGCTTTAAGATTATAGCATTCAATATAATACATAACTTCCAATCGAATTCTGCTTGGTACATTCTTAAAATAGACACTATATTCTTAAAAAGAAAAAAATTATATATATATATATATATATATATATATATATATATATATATATATATATATATATATATATATATATATTATGTAAATAAACACATTCCGTTCCAATTCAATTCTATCATTAATATGCATTAAAATCTTAACATCTTTAACATTTCTTTTCAATTGAATATCATACTTCCTTGGGAACACTTATAAACTTTCCATCGTTAATGCTTTTTTTCCTCCCATATTTCTTACTTATATTTTTATAAATCATTACTAATAATTAAAAGTGTTCCCTTTTAATTCTCTCAATCATTTTAATTCATTTATTTATTAACAAACATCCCACCGCATTACAATAAATATTTTATCCATCATCATATTTTCTAAAGTTATTTCTATTTGTAATATAACAAAGCTATCGTATGTACCTTTGCAGAATCCCTTTTACAATTAAATTTTCACCCATTATCTCTCAACAAACTTATGGTTACAATCCTTATATCTTTTCCCTGTTTCTCCATTTCTTGTTTCTGTCTTTTACAACTTCTTTTCCTTGCCTTCTTCCCCCACTTCTTCTCCCTCCCCCTTTTACCCCCTCGTCTCTCTACTTCTAACTCTCTCATCTGTAATCCCCTCTTCTGTTGCTTTCTAATATTATACTTATCTTTCAAATTGTTCTTCTTTTTGGTTGTTTTTTCTAATCTTAAATCTTTCACTCTTTTCCCCCCCTTTTCTTTTCCCCCCCACTTAAAATTATTTGATCATTAAAGATGGCTTCTTCTTTGTCCCAATCTTCTTGTTCTGCAAGCATTTCTTGTTGCTTCTCATAGTTCCAGATCTCCATTTCTAAGAATTGAAACACGAAGCCAAAAGAACTTCTCCCTTCTTGTGCATCTTCTTTCCATTTTTTAAGTTCCATTTTCAGTTCTTCTAAGAGTGATACCATTGTAAAAACTTTTAAACAACCACCCAGTTAATTTTAGTCATCTAGATGCAAAAACCAAAAATCACCAAGTAATCCAAATAATCCAAGGATGTTTCTACTTGCTTCTTTTTTTCACTTTCTCTTTCTAGGGTTCTATTATTTTGTTACCAAGTTTCCATTAAAATGTATCTTTGAGGAATCTTGTTAAAATTTCACTGTAATTTCACCTTTTAATTACAGTTCCATTCCTTAATTCCAGGCAGTCTCTTCCATTTTTCCAGATCCTACCCTTCTATTCTTTTTTTTTTTCCTCCTTTCCAGCTTTTAAAAACTTTTAAATGTCCAGAAATCTTTATTTATCCCTTTGACTTTTATTTTCAGCTTAGATGCCTATTAATGTCAAAGTGGATTTTTTTTCCAGTTTCTTGCTTAAGTCTCTTAGCTATCAGTATAAGGAAGGGAAGAAAAAAAAAAACCTAATCCTTTCCCTTCTCTCTCTCTCCTTCGCAGCTTCAAAATCTTCTTTGCGAACAATGTTGTTAAGTTTAAATTCCAGGGTACCTTATTTGTTGCTTTTGCTGTTTGACCCGGTCAACCAAAACTTTCTCTTCTTATCTTCCTCCTGCACATTCTTTTCCGGTCAAGTTCTTCTTTGTGGTGGCCATTTCTGACCACCGCTACAACCGCCTTCGGGAAAGGGAGTAATGGCCAGCTGGGGAGGAGAGATGCGGCTCTCCTCAACCCTGCAGGCAGTCTCCCCCCTCTTCACCACCTCTATGGGATGGCTTAGCCCCAAAACCAGCCGGCTTGGGGCGCTCCAGCCTCGGAGAGACGAGGTTTCGGTCTGTTGCCAAAGAAGCTCAAACCGGAAGTCTAAAATTATCTTTTTTGTCTTCAGCCTATTGAGCTTTTCTGTGTGAAGTTTTTATTTTTTATTTTTAATAGGTCAGGTTCTTTGGGGCCTCATAACATAAATAAGATGAATTGCTATAAAACATAGTGATAGGATGTAGCTTGGATGAAAAAAAAATCCCATTGGGAGTTCTGCATATGTGATCATCAGTATGGATAACTTGGCAGAGCATTTCAAAACCCATCCTCCCTCATTTTGTATAACAGAAGGGTTGATTCTGCTTCAGTAGCAGCAGCAAACAGCAGCTTCTTCAAATTTTATATTCTTAAAAAACTAAGAATATATACCACTTTTTGCAAGTGGTATATATTCTTAGTTTTTAAAGCAAGTATATAAATTACTTCAAAATATAGCATTATGTACTTTATAACAGGAATGTCAAACTCAAGGCCCGGGGTGTGTGTGGATCTGGCCTGCGGGGTTCTTAGATCTGGCCCACAGGGACGCCCTGCAGCCCACGGTGCTTCTCCCAGTGAAAATGGGTTCCCAAGCTCCGTTTTCAGCTGCCATGGCCTCCTGCAACTCTCTGCCAGTGAAAACAGCCCCCTCAAGCTCCATTTTCACTGTCAGAGGGTTGCAGGAGACCTCTGCAGCCAGAAACAGAGCTTGGGAGCCTATTTTCACTAATAGAGTGCTCAGGCCACATAGGCGCCCCCAACAGGATTGTTGTTGAGCTGGCCACGCCCCCTCAGCCCCAAGGTCAAACACAACCCTGATGCAGCCCTCAATGAAATCGAGTTTGACACCGCTGCTTTATAATATGATTCTTATATACCACAGATTTGACTTGAAATTGTGATATTTATATAAACTAAATATATTTTAAACTATCTTATAGTAGCAATGATTCCAATTATGCCACAAAATGGCAAACCTGTTGTACTCAATTTGTATGGTACTTTTTCCTCTGGTCAAAAAAAGGGCATTCAACCAAACATGAATGTACATGCTTATTAAGCTTCGCATCTCATGATAGAATTTATTTCAGTCTTATGATTTTGTTTTATTTGTTTGCACTGTTTCTTGTGTTTTCCCTTGGCACAAAATATTTTGAAAGATATGCCAGGCTGACTGAACAAAGTGAAATCCTCCCCTCCCCCAGTTACAAGAAGACTGATCAAATGCTGAGCTGGTAATAAACTATCAAATAATTCCAAAGATGCAGTCAACATTTTGGATGAATGTCGGTGGCTTTTCCTCTATTGCTTCTTCCTCTCCCTTCTCTTTAAAAGCTACTTTAAACTATCTTTGCATATTGTGACTGAGATGAGGAACAATGATTTAATGTCAGTTTGCTAAGGAGAAATTTAAGCCATAGTTTGAGCTTGCTTAGTTAGCGACTTAAGGTTCAATTACAATTTCTTTTTCAATCAAAAGTTGCAGTTCAGATTTAAAGACAGAATGATTACAAAGCAGAGGTGGTATTCAGCAGGTTCTGACCAGTTCTGGAGAACCGGTAGCAAACATTTTGAGTAGTTCGGAGAACCGGCAAATATCACCTCTGACTGGCCCCACCCCCATCTATTCTCTGCCTCCTGAGTCCCATCTAATTGGCTGGGTCTCCTTTTGTTGCCTTGCACAGGAGAACAGAGCTGGAAAGCAGGTTAGTGGGGTGGGGAGGGAATGGGGATTTCACAGTATCCTTCCCTTGCCACACCCACCAAGCCATGCCCACCAAGCCACATCACGCCCTCCAAGCCATGCCCACATAACCGGTAGTAAAAATTTTTGAATCCCACCACTGTTAGAAAGTAATAGTAATATAAAGAAGTAAATTGAAGGGGAAATGGTATTTGGTGTATGTGTGTTTGTGGGTGTGTGGTGCCTTATGAATTACAATTTGTTACAGATAATCCTTGACTTACGACCACAATTGAGCCCAAAATGTCTGTTGTTAAGTGAGACATTTGTTAAGTGAGCTTTGCCCCATTTTACGATATTTCTAGCCACAGTTGTTCAGTGAATCTAGTTATCCAATTGACACTGATTGTCAGAAGATTGCAAAAAGGGATAAGGGATCAAGAACACAGCAAGTGTCAACCAGTTGCTAAGCATCTAAATTTTGATCACATGACCATGGGGATGCTGCAAAAGTTATCATTGTGAAAAATGGTCATAAGTCACATTTTTCAGTGCTGTTGCAAACTTTGAAAGGTCATTAAATGAACTGTTGTAAGTCGAGTTACTTGTGAGTAACAAGTTAGGAACACTTTGTCCAAAATTTCCCACTGTGTTTTTAAACTAAGGGATATGGGTATTTATTTCATACAGGCACACTTTCAAAGCTCTCTACACATGTCAATCAGTTTTATTTCAAAAAAGAAATGATAACAATCCCTTGATAAAAGTTTGCCTTTTCATATTTAATTGCTTAAAACCCAGAGTGCAGATTAGTTATTTCGCGGGAAATAATTAACAGTTCTGCTACCAGGCCTTCAGATCTGATAGGGGGTTGAATCAAATTTGGAAGAAAATATTGCTAGCAGACTAGCTTTCTCTTTCAGGATTGATAAGTGGCACCGGGGAGCCTTTCAGAGAAGTGGCACTTGAAAAGAAAGCAATTATTCAATTTTATAAGGAATTAAAAAGTAAAATGAAAACTTTGGTTATATATATCTGAATTATGGAATGAAGACGCTGAATATCCAAATTTGGAGAATCAATGAACCCAGCTGTGAGGAAGTACAAAACATGCTTTTTATTATTTAAAAATAAAATGAATTTATTAGAAAATATGATCTCAGACTTATTGGACTGCTCAAAGAATGCATAAAAAAGAATGGATGTTAGATTTTTCTCTGTGTGTGTGTGTGTGTGAGTGTGTGCGTGCGCGCGTGTGTGTTGACATTGTAAGATATTTAAATGTCTAACTCAGTGTTCGCCAATCTTTCTAGCTTTGCGGATTGGTGGAAAGGAAAAGCGGATGGCTCCATGTGTGTAGTGGGCGAATGTGCGCGAGTGTGTAATTCCATTTGCATCCCCACCCACCCACCACTCATGCAAGTAGAATTGCACATGCCTGCACGCTGAACCACTCATTCCACCAGCCGGTTCCAAACAGGCAACGGTCCAGTATTGAGTCACACCCCGGGGGTTGGGGACCTTTGCTTTAACTCACGTGACCTGGGATTTTTCAAGTGGCAGTCTTGTTTGACTTCAAATTGCTACACAATCTTGGAGAGAAATATTATAGTTAAAGATAATATTTGAACTATTTAGAGACAATTCCATCTCTAAAAGGTAGAATTTGTCGTTTCGTAAAAAGTTGTGCCTCTGTCAAGGTTGGAGCACAGCAAAGAAGATTACTGGAAATGACTTACCCTCCTGATTTTAAGGATTGGGTCTTATTTTTGAAATAACTAACGTTCTAAAACTGAGAAAAGGAAGCAATATGATTCAATAGAGTATAAATCTAAAGATAAACACAGGAACCGGTTTCATATAATTGACTGTAGCTGTTACATGGGCTTTCTTTGTTATTTTTTTCTGTCACATTTCGTTAATTGTTATCACTACAATAAATATAGGTTTTTCTTTCTCAATTGCATATAATTACCATCTATTTTTTCTTGTTGGTACTGTAATTCATTGTATTTAATTTGTATTCAATTAAAAATAAATAAATAAAAGGAAGTTAATCAGTGACTTTGGGAAGATGGAAAGTATTTCTACCTGCATAAAAGCAGCAATCACATCTTTATTTAACAAGTCCTCTCTTGAAAGAAGTGTTCTTGGTAATACTATGCCAGTTTCAATGTTTCTTTTCTGGGCAAAATGATGGTCTGGCAACTCCAAATCCAATTGGGTAAAATTAATTATTAGAATTATTTTTAAAGGTTGTGGTTTCCTCTTGGCTATGATACTGATAGTGTTTTGTTGCCTTTGTGGATCATTTACATTTCCTGGAAATTGAATGTAGAAAAGGGATTGCAACCCTATTACTTGTTGGTAACTTTCAGGACCATTAACTATGGTATATGTCTGGGATACCTGGTAGAGGTAAGACTTGGGGGCACTGATTTGCAGTTATTCTGATCTTATTGATTGGGGTGCATTCAGAAGGTGGTGCTGGGAGACTACTATTCAGCTCTTAGTTCGTTGACCTCTGGTATCCCACAGGATTCAATTCTGGCCTTGATGTTTACTATTTATATGAACCACTCAAAAGATAATTCAGAGCTTTGGAATTGGATGAGATCAGAGGGAGATTACAGCTCTAAGTTCTTGATATTGAAGTCATGAATTTCTTAGTGCCATCTGGATGGTCACCAAAGCAAGGCATCAGTTCCTTGAATATTGCCTATTCTTGATAATGGGATGGATGAGGAAGAGGAAGGTAAAATTAGATCCAGGCAAAATGGAGGGGCTGTTCGAAAGGAGATAACTGAATCAAGAGATTCAAGTGAAGTCTTTTTTTAATTAGGGTTACATACATTCAACTTTGCAGTTTGGAAGTGTTTTTTCATCTCCACTTCTCTCTGAATTTATAGTTGGTGGTTGTGGTGAGAAGCACATGTCTACAACATGTATGGTCTAGAACAGGGGTGGGATTCTACCGGTTCTATCCGGTTCTATAGAACCCCTTGTTAACTTTCTAAGCAGTTCCGAGAGCTGGTTGTTAGAAGCAATCTCCTTTTGTTTTTTTCCACCCTTATTACATTCTTGGTAGACAGCCTAGACTTACTGTCTCCGGAGTTTTGGGGCTTGGCTTTCTTAAAGGGGAAGAGTTGTTTTAAGTTTTTTACACTGCTGTTGGGAGGAAATAATTCCCTGGACAATCAGCATTTTGAAGAAATAATTAAATAATGAAGCAAAGCTTTTAGTGACAGGGAACCAAGATGAGTAACATTCATCAAGGCTTCTTGGCTAGCTAGAAAAATTGACATTCAAACGTGAGTTTACATACTCTTTCTGAGTTTTGGTCTAAAACTGGTTTTTGGTGAAGGTTAATTCTGTGCTTGGTGACATTTAATCCTGTGTTTATTGATGGAATAATTTTCCCTATTCAGCTTCAACAAGCAACAGCTACTGTTGTGATTTAATTCTTTGTATTGTGTTTGAATTTTTTCCTGCCTCATGGTTTCTTTTTCTATCTGGGGAGGGGGTCCTCCTCACTGCTTTAGTATTATCTGGCACTGTCCTTTTGGGGTATACTTATTTATTTTTATTTATTTATTTATTTGATTTGCCAATTGTTTACAAGATAATAAGTATAAGTGTATACATAGTTGTGAATATATGAAATGGGTACATATAAGAAAAATAAAAGAACAATAAGTGAAACAATAGGACAGGGACGGTAGGCACGTTGGTGCGCTTATGCACGCCCCCTACAGACCTCTTAGGAAAGGGGTGAGGTCAATAGTAGACAGTCTAAGGTTAAAGTTTTTGGGGTTTGGGGAAGAAACTACAGAGTCGGGTAGAGTATTCCAGACATTGACCACGCTATTGCTGAAGTCGTATTTCCTGCAATCAAGTTTGGTGCGGTTAACTTTGAGTTTGTATCTATTGTGTGCTCTTGTGTTGTTATGGTTGAAGCTGAAGTATTCATTGACAGGTAGGACATTGCAATGTATGATTTTATATACCATGCTTAAATCAGACCGAAGACGGAGTAATTCAAGGTTTTCTAGTTCTAGAATTTCAAGTCTGGTGGCATAAGGTATTCTACAACGAGTAGAGGAGTGGAGAACTCTTCTTGTGAAATATTTCTGGACTTTCTCAATTGTGCTAATATCAGATATGTAATGTGGGTTCCAGACTGATGAACTGTATTCGAGTATTGGTCTAGCAAATGTTTTGTATGCTCTGGTTAGTAGTGTGATATTACCAGAGAAAAAGCTACGTAGGATTAGGTTAACAACTCTTAATGCCTTTTTGGCTATGTAGTTGCAGTGGGCTCTAGCACTTAGATCATTACAGGTGAGTATTCCAAGGTCCTTTACAGAGTTTGGGTCATCAACAAGATCTTGACTATTCAGCTTGTATTTTATTTTCTGATTTTTTTTGCCAATATGTAAGACAGAGCATTTATTTGTTGAGATTTGACTTCCAAGAGACAGGATACAAGCTTGGCACTGATTGTTTTTATTGCCCTTCTGGGGGGCATGTAACCTTTCTTTAAATCCTTAGGCTATCTTGTGAGGTGAGTGAGACCAGCTTTAAGTGGTGCAAATGGATCTAAGGATTGCTTTTCCTGGGTGTGCTTTTTCTGGAGAGCTTAAATAACCTCTCTGCTAAAGGGTTTCACTTTATAAGCAAGAGATGTCTGCTTGATAGTTATCACTGCATTTTAACTATTTTTATTCCTCAAGGTCTTGGCACCCTGCCTGATTTGTAACTCTGGCTTGCAGGTATTTTTAACCTAATGGTTGGTATTTAGGGCAGCTTTTTGCAAGCAAAGAAGCTTTTTGTATTTTTGTACAGGTAATCCTTGACTTACAACAGTTCATTTAGTGACCATTCAAAGTTACAATGGTACTGAAAAAAGTGACTTATGACCGTTTTTCACACTTATGACCATTGCAGCATCCCCATTGTCATGAGAGGCCAAGTGAGGAGAAGAGCCCCTTGACATGAATGATGTCAAGTTGGCCATTCCCACCCAGTCACATGACCACCAAACCACACCCACCAACTAAGCCACTTCCACCGAACCAGTTGTTACAAAACCTGAATCCCACCCCTGGTCTAGGACCATCTGCAAACTTTGCTGAGTTGATTAGACTTAGTGACACTTTCCATGTCTTGGCTACATCTCTTGCCACTTGCAGCAGGCTGCGTCTCTTGCCCCCCTAAAAAGTATTCGTAAGAAATACTTTTTGTTGTAAAGCTGCTAATCCTTAAGGTATGGGGATCACGAGGCGCCTCTATTGAAAGAACTGCATTAGTTGCCCATTGCTTACCAGCCATAATTGAAAGTGTTGTGTGTTGACCTTTAGATTCCTAAATGGCTTAAGATCAGACAATCTGAGGAATGCCTCTCCTGCTGTGAACCCACCAAGTTAAGATCAGACAACAGGATGCCTCTCCTGCCAGACACTTGGCAGATGCTTCTTCTTTTTAGTTCCTAGACTATGGAATGATTTTCCCAGAGAGGTGCTTTAGCAAAAAAACCAAAAAATGCATCTCTGGCACCAAGGTTTTGACTATTAATTGACATTCATGATATAACTTTGAATTTGCTATTGTGTTTTATGTTTTATATTTTGTTTAATCTTATTAGAAATCTTGAGTGTGCAGAAAGGCAGAATATGAATGTAATTATAAATGATATGTTAATCTTATTTATGAAATCCTTGTTGGTATAATCCAACTGTAATTAGGAACGTTTGAATCTCAAAAGCATGTTTTATTTTCTATTCATCCAAATCAATATGCTTCAAGTTGACTAGACCCATGGATGGTATTTTCAGTTCTTGATAAAGGAAAGCAGCTTTAGCATAAATATAGACATTTGGATTGGATGGGCTAAAAGGAACACTAGTCTCAGATCATCCAAGTCTTTAAAAAATTGTACAGTATCTTTTTAGAGGCTTCTAGATGGAAGGTTCTTAGTGCTACAAGTCAAATGTAATTTGGTGCACCTACAAGTTGTTTCTGTTTGGCAAACCTCCTTACGACCTTCCTAGTATTTTAGAGGAGCTCAGACCACATTGTCTTTAATTTATAACCTTTCTATTTGTAACTTTTCTAAATACGAATTAGGTATAAAAGAGAAATTAGTACAACTAGGAAATAATTCAACAATTGAAATAATTTAGTAACTCATAACCTGAGCTAATTATGAGCTAATTTAGTAGCTCATAACCTGAACTATTTTGTGTTCTGTGTGCTTGGCATCTTTCTTTGCTTTTATTTTATTCACTGAAAATATTTGTGTGGCTGCCCATGTTAGAGCACAATGTAGCTCACAACAACAAAAAAGTACACCCTCCCCATAAAATAGAAACTAAAAAACCAGGTGCTTCCATCATCCTTCCAAGATGACTCAAAAACCACCCCCAGCCTCCCACCATTCTAGCCCAGTGCCTGGGTAAACAGCCATGTCCCGATAGCCTTCTAGAAGGCTAAAGGGTTGGAGGCCAGCCAGATCTCCAATTTCATAAGGTAGGAATAGCCATGGAAAAACACACTTCCTAGATCCTGCTAGTCAGCAATATTTCAGGGAAGAGATTTGAAGAGTGCCCACCATATCTGATCTAGTGGAATGTGCAGATACCCCGAGGTATCTTTCCAACCCAACAGAATGCTGGAAAGAAATTGTATAATTGAAACTGTAATGGAGTAATTGAGGGACCTTGAGGAGGGTGGGAAGAGATCAAACTTAGGAAGCAATCAGACAAGAGAAGCAGGAGCCCCTAGGAGTTTAACTGTCAGAGAAGGACCCCCCTTTAATGGATCAAGCAGTTAAAGGTGGTGGAGGGAAATGTGTACCTTTGACTTGCAAGATTCTGCTAATGTAACCTTACAATACAGTAGAATTAGTTTCTCTAGTGCGATTTCCTGGGAGGACTGACAGGAGATAGTTCCATCAGTAACCTTCTGTCCTTCAGTAACACAATTCTCCAAAATTGGAACAGAATGTGACCAAAAATAAGTATGAAAAGAAAGAAAACAAAAGGAAAATTGAATGTGAATATCACTGTATCTGGCTGGGAGCTGCAGAGAAAAATTTTCTAGAAAAAAACCATCTGTCAACATATCCTTATGAGAGAAACAGCTGGTCAGGCTCTCAGAATGTTGGTGACTCTCCATTCTAAGTCCTCCTCCTTTTCTCCCCCTGGTTACATGGCTCATACACCAACAACCTCATGGTTTCCATTTATACAGACCCACACAGATGCAACACTAAAGCAAAGCAGAAACACATACACACATATACAGAGGCAAATATATGCAGCCATATTGGTGGCCTTATTTATGATGAATACCTAGCTTGGGAAGAAACACACAGTATATACACCAGAGGTGGTCTTCAGCAGGTTCTTACCAGTTCTGGAGAACCGATACTGGAAATTTTGAGTAGTTCAGAGAACCAGCAAATACCACTTCTGACTGGATGTTTTACAGTATCCTTCTCCTGCCATGCCCTCCAAGCCACAGCCACAGAACCAGTAGTAAAAAAATGTTGAATCCCACCACTGATATACCCATACAAAACATAGAAACTCCTACTATTTAGCAGCCATGTTTTGCATGTTTTCTCTTTCTTGTTTAATTCCCTCCCTCCCCAATTTTGTGCCACTTTTGGCTGACTCAAGTGTCCTAATCTGATTCTTGTTTCTCGGTAGCTCTGTTTTGCCTCCAATCCTGTCAAGATGCAACCATGTGTGTGTTCATTAATGGAATGAGACAGGCTTAATCTCTCACGCAACACGCAACACACGTTGTTGTTCTAAATCTTTCAGGATCTAAACACCAGTGTCCTGATTTTTCTTGACTGTAGTTAGTCAAACTGGAGTGAGATCTAAATATAGTGTTCATTCATGCAGGTCTCAATTCCTTATTTTCTTAAATGAAATGAAGGTTCATTTAGTGGATGGTAAATTGTCATCTTCTAACCTTGTCTGTCTCATAGCATTATGAAGTTCAAAGTCCTCATAGGAAAGGTGGGAAAATACAGATTTAGCAATAAGTAAACATGGCATGATTATTATATGGTCTCCTACTGGAATACAATAAGTTCAGTGGTGGGATTCAAAAATTTTTTACTACCGGTTCTGTGGGTGTGGCTTGGTGGGCATAGCAGGGGAAGGATACTGCAAAATCTCCATTCACACCCTACTCCGGGGGAAGGATACTGTAAAATCTCCATTCCCTCCCCACTTCTGGGGGAAGGTTACTGCAAAATTCCCACCCTACTAACCTGCTTTCCAGCTACGTTCTCCTGTGCAGGGCAACAAAAGAAGACCCAGCTGATCAGCTGGGACTTGGGAGGCAAAGAATAGATGGGGGTGGGGCCAGTCAGAGGTGGTATTGGCCGGTTCTCCAAACTACTCAAAATTTCCACTACCGGTTCTCCAGAACTGGTCAGAACCTACTGAATACCACCTTTGAATCAGTTGATTGAGCTTCATTCTTTCTTACCTAATAAAGAAAAGTCTGTATATAAGACATAAATCAGTCTGCTGTTTGCACAAGGCAGATGACTTAGTGCTTCATTACAATTTTTTGCATAGACTTTCTCTCCTACTGAGTCACATCCTCCCCTTAAAATATACCTTCTGAGAATCCAGCTCTACAAAGCAAATGTCATTCAAAAAAAGATGGGCTCTTGGCAAGATACTAGGAGTGACAACATCATTCCCCACACTTTACAGACAGTGCAAATAATTTCAATCCAATCAGTTATTCCTGACTGAAAAGAAAGAGCAACCTATTTTCAGTATCCATAGTAAAACAGTTGTCTGGCAATGCTTTAGGCTAAGGACATGATTCAGTGATTACACTCTGATTGCTAGCATCAGTGGTCAGTATTTGCCTTATTATGGGGATTAAAACAAAAGGAATAGAAATGGTGACAGGTTTGTGTGGCTAAGGACAAAGCCACGGTCATCATTACCTCATCATCTAAGTCCTCCAACTGGCCTGGCTTTGAACATCTTATATAATTTTATTTTATTTCCTGCCTTTATTATTTTTATAAACAACTCAAACTGGTAAACATATCTGATACTCCTTCTTCTTCCTATTTTCCCCACAACTAACTTGTGAGATAAATTGGGCTAAGAGAGACTGGCTCAAAACCACCCAGTTGGCTTTCATGGCTAAAGCAGAATTAGAACTCATGTTTTTTTGGTTTCTAGTCTTGTGCCTTAATCTCTAGTTTAGACCAAGCTGGCTCTCATATGATCATTATGGTGACATGATAGGTTCTACTATGAATCTGGCTTTTTAAAGTAGATAAGCAGTTCTGAAGTTTGTTCTAATGTGTATTTTCGATCTGCATGCAGAGAAAGACACTTTTGTGTTAGTTTTGATTCATGGCAGCTACATAGCTAAGTCCCTGCAGTTTTCTTCTCTGCAATCTTTTCAGATGTGGTTTGCCATTGTCTTCTTCCTAGGGTTAAAAGTGGAATAACTGCCCCAAGTCACTCAGCTGGATTTCATTCCTAAAGCAGAATTATAAGCTTCTAATTTCTAGTCCAGTTCCTTTAACTACCATACTAAACCTATTCTTATAATGTGTATATTGTATTTTATTTGAAATTTTGAACCATTTGATATAGACCAGAAGGCAGGATTACTAATACTAAATGAACATTCAAGGAGAGTATTATAAATTTAAAAGCTTAGGTTTTCAAGGCAGTATCTTCAGATTTGATAACTAAACCTTGTCCCTTTTAAGCATTATTCTATGTTTCTCCCAATCTTATATTCTCTGGATACATTGGAATACAAATCTCATCTTTCCTAACCAATGCAACTACTGACTAATTGGCTATCAATAATATTATTCATTCAACATAGAGTGGAACAAGTTGGGGAAAGCTATTTAGCCCAAAGTCCAGATGTCCTTAATTATCAAAAAATAGAAATTTAGAAATAGCTTACAGGGAATCCTTGACATATGACCACACTAGGGTTTGGAATTACCATCACTCAGTAATGCAGTTGTGGCCACATTGCTTAGCAATGGCAATCCCAGTCATTGCTGTTCTTAACTGTAGTCCTTAATGGGTCTGGAGGGAAGTAAGCAGTGGGGTGCCACAAGGTTCTATCTTAGGCCCAGTACTCTTCAATATCTTCATTAACAACATAGATGAGGGAATAGAAGGGGAACTTACCAAATTCGCAGATGATACTAAGGTGGCAGGAATAGCTAACACCCAAGAAGATAGGCTCAAGATGGATCTTGACAGACTAGAACACTGAATGAAATTCAATGTAGAGAAAAGTAAAGTCCTACACTTAGGCAAGAAAAACCAAAAGTACACATATAGACTGGGTGAAACCAGGCTCAATAGCAGTAACTGTGAGAGGGATCTTGGAGTCTTAGTGGACAACCAACTAACTATGAGCCAGCAGTGTGCAGCAGCAGCCCAAAAAGCTAATGCAATCCTAAATTGCATTAACAGAGGGATACAATTGAGATCAAGTGAGATACTAATGCCACTCTATAAAGCCTTAGTAAGACCACACCTAGAGTACTGTATTCAGTTTTGGTCACCACATTATAAAAAAGATGTGGAGACTCTAGAAAAAGTACAGAGAAGAGCAACCAGGATGATTAGGGGACTGGAGACTAAAACATATGAAGAACGGTTACAGGAACTGGGCATGGCTAGTCTAGTGAAGAGAAGGACCAGGGGAGACATGATGGCAGTCTTCCAATATTTGAGGGGCTGCCACAGAGAGGAAGGGGTCAAGCTATTTTCTAAAGCACCTGAAGGCCAGACAAGGAATAATGGAACAAGGAGAGATTTAACCTGGAAACAAGGAGAAACTTTCTGACAGTGAGAACAATCAACCAATGGAACAGCTTGTTGTTGGAAGTTGTGGGAGAGTCATCACATGAGACTTTCAAGAAGAGATTGGACTGCCATTTTTCAGAAATGGTGTAGGGTCTCCCACTTGGGTGGGTGGGGTTGGACTAGATTACCTACAAGGTCCCTTCCAACTCTGATTATCTGTTATCTGTTAACCAAAAATGGTGGGTTGTTACGTGAGTACAGGCCCCAGGCCAAGCCATTCTGGGCTTCTTCCTTCTCATCCCTGAGCCTTGGTAAGGATGCAGCCACCAACATCCCTTACCTGTCTAATTCCCCCTCATGTCTGCCATTTTGGCCACATGGCACTTTGCCTTCCAGAGTTCACCTGAGACTTTTGTTATATTCTTCTGCCTAATGTAAAGTTTTTGTTATTTTTCACTTCCCAATCCCTTTAAAAAAAATTTCCTCCCACTATTTACCTTTTTAATCTGTTGTTTTTGGCAAGCTGACAACTTCTATTAATCTTTTGTTATCATAGTTTTTCCATTCCAGGTATGGGCTGGCAGTTCAACATCCTTCAGAACTTTGTGTGGCACTGCTATTTTAACTTTAAAAAAATAACCTAAGATAAAGTATTTATTATTATAGAATATATATTTGGTGATAAAGGATATAGAAAAATATGAATTAAGGCATTGCAATACCTCATACACGAGTATCTCTGGAAATTTTTGGCATCTATATGCTACATTACTATAAATTGAAAAATATGTTTCGTAAGAAATGCTCTGCATCTTATTGGAACCGTGTGCAACCATCTTAGGAAGTTGTTGATGTGTTCAGTTACTTGTTGCTGATGTGGTGCTTAAAAATGTAACATTGGTTCATAAAGTGTGGTTATTGTTGTAGTGCTTCCAAATAAACATATGTTTTGCACTTTATCCAGGAAGTTTTCTTGATTTTTATAGATATTTTTGTTCCTTTAAAATACAGTGTATGTCAATAATGTGAAAACCAAAAGAACAGCTGCAGAAATGAGTATTACATTCTTTTATTATTGTAATAAAATTGGTATTTCAAGACAGAAAGCATTATTAATATCGATTGGTCATTGATTTGAAGAACTTATTTTCATTTAGGCATTTTACCAATGAGAATTCTGTTTGAAAAACCATTTATGGAAATGTGAGTTCATATATTTTCTTATATGTTTATGTTCCCAGTTTTCTTGAGTGAAATATTAACGATGTAATTGTATAGCACGCACTCAAATAGTTGTGTTTAATATATTATGGATGTATATTTTCAGGTTTTTTTTTTCTTTTCTCTCTTTGCATCTTATAATAAAAAAATGAAAAAGAAATAAATTTAGGACAAAGCCAAACAAAGACATCTGGTCCTCCAAATATTTAGTTTCCACCTCTTTAGTCCCACCCAATGTTAGTTCCAACAATCAGGAACAATGATACAGGAAGTGTCAGCATTCCAAGTAATGTACCCATTGAAAGCAGAACTCAGAGGCAGGTAGATTTGATTTCTTTAAGAACATGTTTATTGGATACATCATATTGGCACAACTGGGGAAAACCAACTAGAAAGATTTCATCTAATTAAAAGAGTGAAAACATCCCCCTCCCCATGTGTCAACAGTCATATTGTCCAATGAGCACAGCTGGCGGGCTCCTTCTCTTCTTTCACAAGCCACGTCATGATGACCTTGGTTCCCACAGGAAAACTTTTTATTTTGACCGTTATCTGGATTATCTACTTCCCCCCTCCCTTCCCTCTCTCAGGCATCGTGGCAACTATGAGGCAGCACAAGATGGCTTCAGCCAGGTTCGCTTCAGAGTTGACAGGTAGTCTTTGACTTACAACCATTCATTTAGTGACCATTTGAAGTTACAACATTGCTAAACAAAATGACATGACCATTTTACAACTTACAACCATTGTAGCAGCCTATGGTCATGTGATCAAAATACGGGCACTTGACAACTGGCATGTATTTATGATTGTTGCACTGTCCTGTGATCACTACTTGTAACCTTCCCAGCCAGCGTCTAACAAGCAAAGTCAATGAGGGAAGCCAGATTCACTTAATGACTGCACAATTCACTTAATAATTGCTTAACAACTGTGGCAAAAAGTCCTAAAATGGGGCAAAGCTCATTTAACAACTGCCTTGCTTAGCAACTGAAATTTTGGGCTCCCTCTGGTTGTAAGTCGAAGTCTACCAATAGTTTCATTCGCACTCTGAGGGGACAGTAATTTCTCTCCCTGAATATAAAACAGTCTGTTATTATATGATAAATTCAGCTAAATATTTGTGCTATTTTAATTAGCATTTGTCAAACTCATCAGTGAAACTGCCAACATTTCTGCATGGCAATGTTCTCCTGGGGTTCATGTTTGTCCATGTTTGTTTTTCTCAAAAGGATAAGTTCACACAATTGCTGTGATTCTTACAATTACAGCTTTCTCAAAATGATGTTGTGATTGCCACAAATTCAGTTGGGGTGTTGCATTAATAAGGAAATGGGTCCTTGGATTCTTTGATCCCACCTAGCTCATATTTCCTTCATATAATCTGTTTTAATAGATTGCAAATTATTTAAAAAACAACAACAACCTTTGGACAGTGTGGTGTCTTTGAGATTAGCCCCAATCCTATAGAATTTCCAGAAAAGATGCAAAACATGATTCTGTCAGCAGCTTGGGGTTCCCATGGTTATGCTGTATGTAGGATTTTAAGTGCATTTTCCCGTGGTTTCATTTATATATCATTTTTCACTGTTTTAATGGTTTTTAATGGCTCTGACTGAATTTTCTGCACAGGCCACATGCATGAGATGAGTGGCTCTATAAATTTGATAAATAAATCAAAATAAGTAAGATATACGTAAACTGGCTGGACAATCCTATTCCTTTTTTGCAGAACATCCTAGGAACTATATTTCCATAGAAAATGAAATGAATTCCATCTGTGCATTCTTAGCACCTTCATCAAATTGCAATGCTCTCGGGCTTTTCGGAAAGCTAAAGCTAGTATAAAATCATATTTATTTTGCAAAGAATCCAATAAGAAATATGTCAGAGCAGCAATTAAATGGATTTTAGGATTGCCTGGGTGCTTGAATGGAAAAATTAAGAACTGAATGACAGCATGAGTCAGCAGAGGGACATCTGCGATGACACCAATGGCAATGGAAATCTGGAGGAGGTTCTGTGGTAGAGGATCAGGCTAAATAAAAACAAACCTCCTCCATAGTTCCGGCAGACAAATTTCAACAATGGATCTATTCTTAACAGGATATATTTTATCATGATAAGTAAAAAAGATTATGCCTCATTTGACGTTTGGTAGTGTAAAAAAAAAAAAAGAATGAAGTGGTCTCTGCTGAAATAATTACAGGTTACTAGACAACCCATGCCATGTTGGGTCATCATTTCAGAGATAGTTCCTCACCTAAAAAAAAGAAAAGAAAAGAAATGGAATGATCACAGGTTGGCAAAAAAGTAGTGAGAGTGGGAGCGATTTCCTAATTCCTGCCAATTTTTCCATTGAATTTCCTTGTGGGAAGCGGGCCTTCCATCCTTCCTTCATTCCTTTCTGCCTGCCTGCCTGCCTTCCCTTCCCTAGAATCCTGCAGACTTCCGGTTTTTCTTCGCTTGTAGGAAGCTTGCATTGAGAAAATCAGTGGGGAAGACAGCAGGACGTTGAAGACAGAAGTCTTAGGCTATGCAAAGGTTGTCATACAGAGAATAGAACAGACTAATAACAACAACTATAATAATAATAATAATAATAATAATAATAATAATAATAATAATAATAACAACAAAAATAATAATGTTTATTTGTCAAGCATGTATTAGGTTACAGATATAATTAGAACATGATTATGATTATATGAAATGGGTACGAATAAAAGAAGACATTAGGACGGGGACGGTAGGCAGGTTGGTGCGCTTATGCACGCCCCCTATAGACCTCTTAGGAATGGGGTGAGGTCAACAGTAGGCAGTCTAAGGTTAAAGTTTTGGGGGCTTGGGGAAGAAATCACAGAGTCAGGTAGTGCATTCCAGGCATTGACCACTCTGTTGCTGAAGTCATATTTTCTGCAGTCGAGTTTGGAGCGGTTTACCTTAAGTTTGTATCTATTGTGTGCTCGTATATTGTTGTGGTTGAAGCTAAAGTAGTCATTGACAAGTAAGATATTGTAGCAGATAATTTTATATTCTCTCTTGCCTCAGAACTGGACCTGACCCAGTGGATTGAAAATAGAAAAAAATAGATTCAGATTAGATAGTGGAAGGAATTTCTAAGTGGTAAGTGCCATGAACCAATAGAACTTGTTAGCTTTGGAAGTGGTATCTTCACTTTTCTTAAACTTCTTTAAACAGACTCAGGACTCCATATTTCCATAATGCTTTAGCAGATATTGCATGAAGCAGAGTTTGAACTGGATAACCTCTGAAGTAGGTTTTCAAAGCTAAGTTTTTCTGTGTAACATTGCAGGAGAAAAAAGCTTTGGCACTTCCATTAGGTAACAAAGCAAGATTCAAAATGGGTTAATATCTACCTGCATCCTAGTTGGCTCCTAGTTTACTTCATGTCTTCAGCTGAGGTATGTATCAAAGGATGAATGGACACTATAGGTGTCACTATACTACTATAGGTAGTTTATGGCGCCTCGGTGGCACAGTGGTTAGAGTGCAGTACTGCAAGCTACTCCCACTGCAATTTGGCAGATCGAATCCCACCAGGCTCAAGGTTGACTCAGCCTTCCATCCTTCTGAGATGGGTAAAATGAGGACCCAAATTGTTGGTAGCAATATGCTAACTCTGTAAAAAAAACTGCTTTGAGAGGGTTGTAAAGCACTATAAAGCAGTATATAAGTCTAAGTGCTATTGCTATGTGTTTCTTTGGATTATGGGTCTGATTGAAAATTTTGATCATGCCTGTTTTGCCTCTAAAGCATACAAGTTATTCCATGTGTTCTGGTACAACCCAGATAACCACAGGGTGGTAAATTAAAGCTATGGTTGGCTTATTTTGGCTACAGTTAAATGAGTAATGGCTGACGAGAACTTTCTGGACAGCCAAAAGCTGAAATAAAAATGGGCTTCTATTGGTCTGACTCTATCTCTGGCAGAAGAGGCAATTCTGCAACAGAAAGAATGATTTGTCTTCAGGTATAAATGATTTGTTACCTGGCATTGAAAATAATGAACAAACACGGTGGCCCTATAAACCTCTAAGCAAGATGCTATGAAGAATCACAATGGGATGCCCTGCCATTGCCATACATGGATGTTTGTGCATGCTGATTTCCATTACCTATTGAATCAAAAGGATGTGACTCATCAACTTTTTAGAAATGCTATAATCTGAAAGATTAAAGAAAGAAGGATGTTTTCCTACTGTGCAATTTTTTTTTTTTTGAAATGTTAAAAAAAGTGTTTTTAATGTAGCTGGTCTTATGAAATAAACTTTCAACCTACATTTGTCTGAATTCCCACAATTACCATTGCATGGCTCTTGCTGTCACTTGTATGAGAGCAATAAAAATATTCTGTTGTTTTGCTTTGATAAAAGCAACAGTCGGTGTGTTTTCCAAGGCTTGGATCTAAATTGAAGAAATTGCTGCTAAGCCATAATCTATTTTAAAATAATAGGAAATCAATACATGTTAATAAAAGTTATACATACCCGAGTTTTAATCTTTTTGAATGACATCACATTATCACATTTGTAATCAAAATCCAAATTCTTCCAAATCATTTTGCCAAAATAGATGGATGGATGGTTCAAGTCATTTTACTAAGATGGATGGATGGATATATACATAGATATTGACACAATAAAATCACAATAAAAATGTAAGACATTTCTCTTTTAGACCCTCTTTCAGGATTTTTTTTTCTTTTTTACTATTACTTTTATACCACTTTCTTTTCTTATTTACTATGTGGGAAGGAGTAGAGTACATCTACATATAGTATATAAAATCATACATTGCAATGTCCTACCTGTCAGCTTCAACCATTACAACACAAGAGCAAACAATAGATACAAACTCAAGGTTAATCGCAGCAAACTTGATTGCAGGAAATACGACTTCAGCAACAGAGTGGTCAGTGTCTGGAATACTCTACCTGACTCTGTGGTTTCTTCCCCAAAAACTTTAACCTTAGACTGTCTACTATTGACCTCACCCCTTTCCTAAGAGGTTTTTAGGGGGCGTGCATAAGCACACCAACGTGCCTACCATCCCTGTCCAATTGTTTCTTTTTATTTTTCTTATACGTATCCATGTATTCATAACTATGTTTTTACTTATACCTATTATCTTGTAAGCAATTGACAAACCAAATAAAATAAAATAAAATAAACTTCAACTTGTATATCTTGACAATATAACTTTCTATTGTTCTACAATATATCTTCCTACTGCTCTTAGGGTCTTTTCCCATACTAAAGGGCATGGTCATATTTGGAAAATCTTTCCCAGCTTTTCTAGGTGTTTTGGACAAAAATTCTTGAGCATTAGATATGATGATTGGATCTGATTGGAACTGTAGTCCAAAATGCTGCAGAATGTCACATCAGCATAAGCTGCTATAAAGGTAGAGAGGGCCATCTCAATAATAGTGATTGCATGTCAATCACTCTCCTTCACTGCTCTGTTGAGTATACATTTTGCCAAGTGAAGCAGAAATGCCTGGGGCCAGAATCAATTAGTCATGAGCTGTCCTGGCATTTAGAATGTCTGCAATTAATCCTGATCTTTAGAGCATATAGAACAGTATTGCCACATTTGAAAGTTCCAAAACAAAAAGACAATCTAAAGAAAACCTGGAATTATATGCTCTAAAGATCAGAATTAATTGCAAAAAGCATGGATGTTGACAAAAATAACATATTTTAAAAGTTTCCAGTATTTTCATTTCTATCTGATCTTGATGAATATAAATCACTGGGACCTGATGGATTACATCCAAGAGTTCTGAAGGAGTTGGCAGATGCTATCTCAGAACCATTGTACCATACCTGTCAAAAATCCTGGAACACTGTGGAATTAGCTAAGGATTGGAAAAGAGCTGATGTAGCTTCCATCTTCAAAAAAGGAGGGAAAAAAAACCAGACCAATGAAACTACAGACCAATGACCTAACATTATAACTGGAAAAGATCATCAAAAACCACATCTGCAGATATCTAGAAACAAATAAAGTTATAACTAGAATTCAGCACTTGTTTGTTAAAAACAGATCATGCCAAACCAATCATATTTTATACTTTGACAAAATGGTTAAATTAGTAGACCAGCAAAATGCTGTGGACGTCATATACTTAGACTTCAGCAAGGCATTCAGCAAAGTAGATCACAACCTACTTCTTGGTAAGCTAGAAAAATGTGGAATAGACAGCTTTACTTACAGATGGATTTGAAACTGGATGACAAACCATACTCAATGAGTAGTCCTTAATGGTACTACATCTACCATATTTTTCTGACTATAAGATGCTGTGAAGTATAAGACGCACTTAGCTTTTGGGAGGAAAACAAGAAAAAAAATTTTTTTGCCTCTACCTCTGCTTCCCAGCAATTTGCCTCCTTGCAGCAAACAGCAAAGAGCCTGGTCAGCTTCAGCACAGCCTAATTAGCACAAGCAGCTGATTGTCGGTTGGATCTGCCTCCCAACGATCAGCTGTTTCAGGCTGCAGGGATCAGCATTGCCTATTGCTGCCTCCGCATGCACCATTTTCAGCCTCTGCACCCCATTTTCAGCCTCCATGCACCCCAATTTCAGCCTCCACACACCCTGTTTTCAGCCCATTTCAGGCAGCGGGGATCGGACTGGGCCAAAAATGGGGCACAGGAGTGCAAAAAATGGGGTGCAAAGGCGGGAAATGGGGTGCACAGAGGCAGCAATACGCGATGGTCATCCCTGCAGCCTGAAACAGCTGATCATCAGGAGGCCGATCCCAACCGACAATCAGCTGCTAGTGCTAATCAGGCTGTGCTGAAGCTGACCAGGTTCTTTGCTTTTTGCTGCAAGGAGGCAAATTGCTGGGAGGCAGAGGCCAAAAGATGGGGGCCAGTGGGTGGACGGGGCTTCAGCAACATTCGCTATATAAGATGCACAGACATTTCCACTCATTTTTTGGGTGTGTGTGTATCTTATACACCGAAAAATACGGTACCTGGAAGGAACTAAGCAGGGGGTACCACAAAGTCCTGTCTTAAGCCGGGTACTTAAACATTTTTATAAATTACTTAGAGGAGGAAATAAAAGAGGAACTTATCAAATTTGCAGATAACACAAAGCTGGTAGGAATAGCCAAAGACAAGCTCAGGATCTGAAAAGATCTTGACATACTTGAACAATGTCCCCTATCCAAAAAAATGAAATTTAATGTGGAGAAAAGCAAAGTTTTACACATAGGCAGGAAAAAAATCAAGTACAGGTTAAGTGAAATCTGGCTCAAAAACAATAACTGTGAGTGGAATCTTGGAGTCCTAGTGGACAATTACTTAAATATGAGCCTGCAGTATGTGGCAGCAGCCAAAAAAGATAATACAATCCTTAATTGTATAAACAGAGGCATAAAATCAAAATCATGTGAAGTCCTAGTACCGCTTTATAAAGCCTTAGTAAGACCAGACATGGAATACTGCATCTAGTGCATCTAGTCTTTTTTTGACATTACAAAAAAGACTTGGGGGGGAAAAAAGTGCAGAGAAGAGCAACTAGGATGATTAGGGGCCTTCAGACTAAAAACACATAAAGAACTGTTGCTGTACTTGGGTATGGCTAGTCTAGAGAAAAAAAGGATTGGGGGGGGACGGGACATGATAGCAATATCCCAATATTTGAGGGGCTTCCACAAAGAGATGTCAACTTATTTTCCAAAGCACCAGAGGGCAGGACAAGAAACAATGGATGTAACTAATCAAGGAGAGAAGCAATCTGGAATTAAAGAGAAACTTCCTAACAGTAAGGACAATTAACCAGTGGAACAGTTTGCTTTCAGAGGTTGTGGGTGCTTCATCACTGGAGGTTTTTAAGAAGTGGACAGTCACTTGTCTGAAATGGTAAGGTCTTTTGTTTGAGCAAGGGGTTGGACTAGAACACCTCCAAAATCCTTTCCAGCTGTATTCTGATTGATTCATTGAAAGTTAAAGGATCTCTGGCAGAAAAAGAAACTCAGAGAATGTAGCAAACTCTGTGCTGAAGTAATTGCATGTGCTTAATTAAAAGTTTGGAGAAATGGGTGAACAGTGCTTCAGGATCAAGGTGTTCCACTGGTTAATTGTTCTGTCTAGAATTTCTCCTTAGTTCTAGGTTGCTCTTCTCCTTGATTGGTTTCCATCCATTGTTTATTGTCCTGCCCTCAGGTGCTTTGGAGAATAGCTTGACTCCCACTTCTTTGTGGCAGCCTGTGAGATATTGGAACATTGCTATCATGTCACTCCTAGTCCTTTTTTTCATCAGACTAGACATACCCAGTTCCATCAACCATTCTTTATATGTTTTAGCTTCCAGTTCCCTAATCATCTTTGTTGCCCTTCTCTGCACTCTTTCTAGAGTCTTAACATCTTTTTTACATCATAGCAATGCCAGTTCCCAGAGTTTTGAGGCAGCACACTGGAAATTATTCCTTTGTATTACATACTGAATGATTAAAAAACATCTAACAGTGGGATTTTGCTATCACAGATGTTTTAATTTGATATACTTGATATATGCAAACTTTAAGCCCATAACAGCATGACAATATATACTTTTTTCTATGGTAAATATATTTTATGTGGACGTTCTTTTCATCCAGGCTTTTGATAATTGTGGCATTCAAAGCAGTTCATAATTCCAGAAATATTTTTGCTACAGTTATTGCCTGGTAATTTCTTAATAGATAGTGACTGAGATCTTTTCTAAATTCAGTTGTGAAACTCTTCTGAAGTACATTGGAAGAACAAAGTTTCTAACTAATAGCATTACATTTTACGCTTTTATTATATTTTATTGCATATATTTTATTGTAAAAGTGTATTTTAATTAAGTATGCCACTCAGAAACGCATTGCAAGGCAAGCAATAAATCTTTTAAATACAGTAAATAATCCATAATCTATATCAAAATGCTGGATGCTGTTTAAATGAGATTTGTATTTTCTTTCCTCTATCTCACACCCTTCCTTTTCTTGTATCACATGTAAGCAATGAAAAACAAAAACAAAAAGAATGTTCTTTACTTAGACAAAGCAACTCATGTTACTGAGTCACGTCTTTAAAAAAAGAAAAGTCCCAAAGCCTCATTATTAGATACAAATAATCATAGTGGACTTATTGTTTGCTACAAAAACTGATATCCAAGGCAGAAAAACACCCTTCCAAAATTAATGTTTGACAGCACAGTGTAACTTTATCCTCCTGTATCTTATAAAAAAGATAGTATGATTCAATTCATGTTACTATTACATAATTGCAAATTGATTAAAACAAGTACAATAAACTGTCAGTGAAGCTTTGGATTGGGAAAGCAAAAATATGCTTATAAAAAGATGCAGTTAGGCATGTGGTATCTAATAATGTAAGATGTTTCTAGTAACAAGTATATTTCTGGAGAAAACTACATTTAGGGGCTCTAAAATTTGTACTTTGTTTTGCAATCCCATATGTATATATCTAGAAGTACTATTGAACTTCATGCAATTTATATCTGAACAGGATTGCGCTACTACGTTCAAAGCAGGAAGCCTGACCTTTAAATATAAGGTCTCATGAAGATGAGTATAGCTTCAATCCCCCTCCAAGTCTTCAAAGGAAGTTAAATTATTGAGGAGTTTACAGAACAGCAGAAATTGTTATGTTTTGTGGTCAAATCCTATAGGTTAAAAGATTCCCTTCCAGATCTAGTCTTTAAAAATCAGCATGGAATCATAAAAGCTGTCTAGTCCAGTTCTCTTCTCAGATAAATAATTTAAGATGGATGGTGTTACGGACTAAGCAAATGCACTAATTAAAATCCTAATAGTTTTACTTCTACGGCAGGTTCGTAATCCTGCACTTCTGATTGGCCCGCGAGCAGCGGATCCTGGTTGGTCAATTCTGGCCGATCTGATTGGCTATTAACGGGCGCCACTGATTGGCCGTTCCCAGCGCGGCAAACTCAAAAGCATTGGCTGTTGTGACAGCAGCCAGCCCTATAAAAGGGCTGCTGCTGCCCAAGTATTTTCGCTCTGTTCTGAAGTCACTAATAAAGGGTTGAGTCACTACCCGATGCCTCGTCTCCGTTCCTTGTGCCCACGCTCCAGACATAACACTGGCGACGAGGGTGGGATGCGGAGACATTAGAGCTGACTGAACAACCAACGAACTTACAGAGCACGTGGCTAAGAGCGCACCGAAAGAAGCGGCAGGATGACCAGCAGCGCCATACCACCCGCTCCATTCGACCTGGCAAACGAAGACTGGGACTCGTATATGGACAGGTTTCAGATATTCCTGGAAACCAACAATCTGAAGGATGCTTCGCCTGGAAAGAAACGAACTGTATTCCTGACCCATTGTGGGCCTGCCGTTTTCAAAATGGCAAAGGCGCTTGCAAAACCAGCGGAAGTCAAGACAATGGACTGGGACAACCTTGCCCCAATCCTCCGGGCCCATTATGTCCCAGCAGTACCAATGCTCATCCATAGACACGAGTTTTACCAGAGGGACCAACAGGAAGGCGAGAGTGTTGGAGACTTCATCGCTGACCTTCGGAACCTAGGTGGACTCTGTGGCTTCACCAACCTCGAAGAAGCCATGAGAGATCGGATTGCTTTGGGTCTCAAAGACCCCACAACCCAGAGCAAGATAATGGTGAAGGGAGACATCGCCCTCGCAGATGTCATCGCCGACGCTACTGCAGCAGAAGCAACCAGGAAGTCAGCCGCTCGAATGCGCCGGGCAAACGCACCGCACCACCAACTCGCCAACGATGCTACATCGTTTTCCGAGAGGCACGCAACAACCACTCACCATGAGGACCTCGAATCCTCGTCAGAAAGCGAGGAAGAAGAGGTCAACAGACTCAGGTCAGAACGTGACCAGCGGGACCAGCGGAATCGGAAATCCCCGTATCAATGCTCCAGATGCGGGGGTAGCCATCCGCGATCTGACTGCAAATTCCTAGACGCACTCTGCCGTTCCTGTGGGAAGAGGGGCCACATCGCGAAGGTCTGCAGAGGCAAGCGAGGACCCAGCCCAACCAGGAGAGAAAACAATTTCCGACAGACCGCCGGCACCCCACCAGCGAATCGGGACCGCCAAGGCACTCAATGGAACCTACACTACAGAAATCGAGCACCTGTCACTTCATCCAGACGTGAGGAAGCGCATCAGACTATCATCATCGGCCACGCATCGTCCCTTGATGCAAGAAAAATCCGAGTGAGGGTCAGTATCGAGAATCGTCCATGCATTATGGAAGTCGACTCTGGATCCTCCCTATCCATGGTCTCATGGAAAACCTTCACGCAGCTGATCCCTGACATCTGCCGCCAGGACCTCAGCACTCAAAATATCATATTAAAAGACTACCAGGGAAACCGAATCCCGGTTGCCGGATCCAGCGATGTCTGAGTAACATTCAAAGACCACACCGCAACCCTACCTCTGACCATCGTCAATCAAGATCGACCCAGCCTTCTGGGTTTGCAGTGGTTTGCACCGCTAGGAATTGAGCTAGCTGGCATCAACCAGACTGGGAGCGATGACTGGGAAGCAGCCCTCGTCCAGGAATTCCAGGAAGTGTTCAGCGAGAAGCTAGGCAAGTACAAGGAATCCCCCATATCATTTAACCTCAGCCCCGAAGTTGCACCCATTCGCCTTAAGCCTCGTCGAGTGCCCTTTGCACTCAAGCCAAAGATTGATGAACAATTGGACAAATTAATAGCCCAGGGCGTGTTGGAACCGATTGACCACGCTCGATGGGAAACCCCAATTGTGACCCCCATAAAACCAGACGGATCATTGAGAATTTGTGGGGATTACCGGGCCACCCTCAATCATGCGCTCCAGCAGAACGCTTACCCTGTACCTGTGGTCCAACACCTTCTTCATTCCCTGGGAGGTGGAAAGATATTTGCAAAATTGGATCTAGCTCAGGCATACCAGCAGTTGCCCGTAGACGCCCAGACTGCTGAAGCCCAGACTATAGTTACGCATAGAGGGGCCTTTAAATGTAACAGACTTCAATTCGGAGTAAGTGTAGCACCTGGCATTTTCCAGAGTTTGATGGAGAGATTACTGCAAGGCATAAAAGGGGTCGTGCCATACTTTGATGATGTTTTAATAGCTGCCCCTACTAGAGGCCTGTTAGAAAAATGGCTCAGACTGGTTTTACAGAAATTCAAAGACGCTGGCCTGAAGGATAAGAAGGACAAGTGCCAACTCTGTACAGAGAAGGTTGAATTCCTGGGCTACCTTCTTGACAAACAGGGAATTCACCCAACTGAAAAAAAACTATCCGCAATAAAAAACGGCCCAAGACCTAGGAATAAAACAGACCTCCAAGCCTTCCTAGGACTCATAAACTTTTATAACATCTTCTTGCCCCAAAAGGCGACTGTTGCTGAACCCCTGCATAGGCTCCTCGACAAGAAGGCTTCCTGGGTCTGGGGACAACGGGAAGAGCGTGCCTTTCAGCAAGTCAAGGACCTTTTAACTTCAGATGCTGTATTGATACAATATAACAAGATTTTACCTTTAACCGTCACCTGTGATGCCTCACCGTTTGGGGTAGGAGCAATCCTGAGCCACATCCTACCAAACGGTACTGAGGCACCCATTGCATTTTTTTCAAAAACCTTATCAAAAACTGAGAGGAACTATAGCCAACTTGATAAAGAGGCCCTCGCTATTGTAGCAGCGATCAAACGATTCCACGAGTATATATATGGAAGACCCTTTTCCATTATCACCGATCACAAACCGTTACTTGGCATCTTAGCGGGAGACAAACCAATGCCCCACATCTTATTACCTAGAATGACGCGTTGGTCGGAGTTTCTAGCCGCATACGATTACCAATTGCTACACCGCCCGGGAAAAGCCATTCCCCACGCTGACGCTTTAAGCCGCTCACTGCTACCTGAAGTCATAGACGATCCAGCTCCAACTCTAACTATGCTTCAAATCGAAACCCTTCCTTCTCCACCACTGACTGCACGAGATATCGCCTTAGAGACAAGGAAGGATCCTTATTTGGCGCGAGTCCTCAGCTGGGTAGAAAGAGGTTGGCCTGACAACGAACCCAACGACACCTTCAAACCTTTCAAAAACCGCCAGACTGAACTCTTCTCACAAAAAGGATGCATATTGTGGGGAGACAGAGTCATCATTCCAGAGCGGCTACAGCACAAGGTTTTGAAGGCACTAGCGAGGAGCTACGCTTGGTGGCCAGGTATAGATAAGCAAATAGAAACTTGGGTGGCCACTTGCAGCAAGTGTCAGGAAAGTCGCTCAGCTCCGCCAAAAGCCCCGCCAACTGAATGGGAAACACCCCGGGGTCCCTGGTCCCGCATCCACATCGATTTTGCGGGATCTACCAAGGGGCATACATTTCTCATAACTGTGGATGCCTACTCCAATTGGCTAGAGGTCCACAAAATGAAGAGCACCACCACAGAAGCAGTCGTCAAGAAACTAAATAAACTATTCACTACCCATGGGTTGCCAGATGTCCTGGTCTCAGATAATGGATCCCAATTCACTGCTCTTGCATTTGAACAGTACCTCGCAGACCGGGGAATATGCCACGCCTTAACTTCACCTGCTCACCCTGCAGCCAATGGGAGAGCTGAGAAAATGGTCCAATTCGTAAAGAAAACCTTACACAAGATGGAGAGAGGAGACATCGACAAGAAAGTGACCAGGATGCTCCTCCTCCAACACATTACCCCGCACAGCATCACAAACAAAACTCCAGCCGAACTCCTGATGGGACGGAAACTACACTCACATCTTGACCGCCTACATCCCGCCTACACGCCGGAACAACCCCTGGGGTCCAGCAGCAGGTACCGCACATTCAGAGTAGGCGACTCTGTTTTTGCGAAAAACTTCTCAGGAGACCCATTATGGGTTCCCGCTACTATAACTCAACTTACGGGCCCCCGTTCCTACCGTTTACAAACTGCTGATGGGAAAATGTGGAAATGCCACATTGACCAACTTCGCTCCAGACTAGCTCCTACCACAACTCCCGAACCTCAAACCTGGGGGGAAAGGGAAAGCGAGGGGGCTGAAAAAGAGCTAGCATACGACACGGGACTTGAAAACCGAGAATCAACGCAACCAACCCCGGGATATTCACCTCAGAGGAGGGCTGGACCAGATGACTGCCTCACCACAGAGCAGCGCCGCGATGGCAACTAATCCAGGAAATTCAGGAGCCAGTCTTGACGGGAGCGGGGATGACAGCCCCGAGGCGCCCAGTGTGACAGTTGACCCAGCCGGGCCGTCAAGCTCAGCAAACAGCCCAGCGGAACCAGAGTCTGGGCAAGGACTGTTAGAGCAACGCAGATCGGGCAGACAGGTGAAACAACCTGCATATTTAAAAGAGTACATCACCCCACCCTTCAGACGGAACCTAGGGGGGAGGGGTGTTACGGACTAAGCAAATGCACTAATTAAAATCCTAATAGTTTTACTTCTACGGCAGGTTCGTAATCCTGCACTTCTGATTGGCCCGCGAGCAGTGGATCCTGATTGGTCAATTCTGGCCGATCTGATTGGCTATTAACAGGCGCCACTGATTGGCCGTTCCCAGCATGGCAAACTCAAAAGCATTGGCTGTTGTGACAGCAGCCATCCCTATAAAAGGGCTGCTGCTGTCCAAGTATTTTTGCTCTGTTCTGAAGTCACTAATAAAGAGTTGAGTCACTACCCGATGCCTCGTCTCCGTTCCTTGTGCCCACGCTCCAGACATAACAGATGGCTACCTTCGTATCCCAGATACAGTGGTCTTTCTCATGCCTATACTACACAATGCTATTTGTTGTCTGATTTCTCTTACTCAGCCGGCTTCTGATACCTGGTGAATCAGATTAGAGCTTGAACTTGCTTGGCGGTTCTAACCAAAGGTGGGCTTCAAAAAATTTAGCAACTGGTTCTCTGCCTGGTTGCTGGGTGGGCATGGCCATGGTTGGCGTGGCCTAGTCAGCCTCCTGCAGCCATGGTGTGGGGCTGTTTTCATTCTCCCTGGGCTCCAGAGGCTTTCCTCGAGCCTCCAGGAGGGCAAAAATGGCCTCCCTTGCTACAGAGACTCTCCAAAGGCTGGAAACGGGTCCATTTCCGGCCTTCCGGACTTATGGGAGGCCCTTTTTCACCCTCCCTGAGCCTCCGCATGGGCCCTGCACTTACCTGGGATCTAAAATGGGCCGTGTGGAGACTCCAGGGAGGGGTGGGCTGGGCAGGACCAGCCAGTCGTTGCAACTACTGGTTCGGTGAACCAGATGTAAAATTAACATCTGATTTGTCTAAACTGGTGCAAACCGGTAGCAGCCCACCCCTGGTTTTAATAGGGGATAACAACCATCATATACTCTTGACCTAAGTTTCTTACACAACTTCTATCGTGGATGGTCGTTCTCTTCCACTGAGCTTCAGGAGGGATGCGCATAGAGCAGTGAGTGAGGAAGAAACATCTGCCTAGTCAGCCAGATCAGTCAATCAACCCAGCAATGGTGTGTCAGATATCTCAGTCAATTGTCCTCACATCCAGTTAAACTAGAGAAAAAATATTTGGCACAGTCTTCTCCAGAGTGATGTCTCCAGACACTATGGGCGTAAATTCATAGAATTCACAACCAGCACAGCACTGGATGCTATAAACCCAAAATATCAGGTTAGCATCAAGTTGAGGAAGCAGGCTAATCAAGATTAGAGTCAAGACCAAAAAGAGAACATAGGTTACCTGTCCATTATTTGATTTGATTTGAAACTTGATTTAGGAAATAAGACTTCAGCAACAGATGGTGAATGTGTGGAATACACTACCTGACTCTGTGGTTTCTTCCCCAAACCCCAAAAACTTTAACGTTAGACTTTCTACTATTGACCTCATCCCTTTCCTAAGAGGTCTATAGGGGGCGTGCATAAGCGCACCAATGTGCCTACCGTCCCTGTCCTAATGTTCCCTTTTATTCTTATCCATTTCATGTATTCATAATCATGTTTATACTTATACCTGTTATCTAATATTTGCTTAACAAATAAAACAAATAAATTATTACACAGTAAACAGGTTTATACTAAGTTATCAAATAGCTCCTTATTTCCTTATAATAGCTGTCCCCAGTTTAGTGCTACTAGCTATAGTGCTACTAGCTACTTTAGTGCCTATTAACCTTGGCTATCAGAGTAATTACCTATAAGACATATAAGAGATTTTATTACATCTAGAGCTATCATGTTAGAGTCAGTGACTGAAAACTAGCCTGGAACATATAAGTAGTTAATTAATATTTTCATGGTGGAGAAGAGGTACAGTGTGATGGGTTGAAGACAGAACAAAGTAGACATAAATCAGCATAGTAAGGGAACAAGCTATCAGGTAGATTAAAAAATGCTTCCCAAAAATATGGTAGCATTGATCAGACATTAAAAAATATCTATGGAACAAAAAAAACCCATCTGTATCTCTGGCCACATATCACCTTTTTACTTTTACTTTTCTTAAAAAAAGAAAATTTAAAAAATATCATTTGCATTACTGTACCAGTTGAATTCTCTCATAACACTGCTACTAAAATGCTATTTTATTTTCCATCAAGAACTCTTAAAAGATGCTTTCATGTACATGTAATATATAACAATTCTGCATGAAAGTTGACTCAGCCTTCCATCCTTCTGAGGTCGGTAAAATGAGGACCCAGATTGTTACGGGCAATATGCTGACTCAGTAAACTGCTTAAAGAGGGCTGTAAAGCACTGTAAAGTGGTATATAAGTCTAAGTGCTATTTCTGTTATACCATGCTTTTAGCCATCTAAAAGGATCCATTGCCTGAGCTTCCCAAAGTCCTGAGAGTTGTTATTTTCAGAACAGTTTTAATTATTGGTATAATACTGGAGTTAGGAAATTTAGTTCAGATTAAAGTCAGTGTTGAAAGGCCAAATATCCATCCCTTCTTTGCAGATCAATGCAAACGGCTTATTTCACCAAACCACATACTGGGTGGGGACCATAAATTGCTGATTCAGATTTAAAAAATAAAACCAGACACCATATGGTCTCTGTTGGTTCAATCTCAGGATCTAATTACAACTTTCCAAACTCAAGCTTTTCCAGATGTTATCAATGCATCATTTTGGGACTAAGAGGAAATTCAGAATGTAGGTGGGAGTGAGATGAATTGGTGACTAGTAGCCCAATGTTATGAATCACTTGAAGGAGGATGAGGTTTGCAACATTTAGTGTAAGAGACCTAATGCCCCTGTGAGGAAAACAGAGCTATAGCCTGACCCCAACTTGGCTGCCGATGATAAATTCTTTATTTTATTTATTTATTTTGATTTGTCAATTGCTTACAAGATAATAGGTATAAGTATAAACATAGTTATGAATACATGAAATGGGTACATATAAGAAAAATAGAAGAAACAATAGGACAGGGACAGTAGGCACGTTGGTGCGCTTATGCACACCCCCTACAGACCTCTTAGGAAAGGGGTGAGGTCAATAGTAGACAGTCTAAGGTTAAAGTTTGGGGGGTTTGGGAAAGAAACCACAGAATCAAGTAGAGTATTCCAGACATTGACCACTCTGTTGCTGAAGTTTCCTGCAATCAAGTTTGGTGCGGTTAACCTTGAGTTTGTATCTATTGTGTGCTCTTGTGTTGTTATGGTTGAAACTGAAGTATTCACTGACAGGTTAGTCATTGCAATGTATGATTTTATATACCATACTTAGATTAGACTGAAGATGGCGTAATTCAAGGTTTTCTAGGTCTAGAATTTCAAGCCTGGTGGCATAAGGTATTCTACAATGAGTAGAGGAGTGGAGAACTCTTCTTGTGAAATATTTCTAGACTTTCTCAACTGTGTTAATATCAGATACGTAATGTGGGTTCCAGACTGATGAGCTGTATTCAAGTATTGGTCTAGTAAATGTTTTGTATGCTACGTAGGATTAGGTTAACAACTCTTAATGCCTTTTTGGCTATGTAGTGACAGTGCGCTCTAGCACTTAGATCATTAGAGGTGAGTATTCCAAGGTCCTTTACAGAGCTTGGATCATCAACAAAGTCTTGACTATTCAGCTTGTATTTTATTTTCTGATTCTTTTTGTCAATATGTAAGACAGAGCATTTATTTGTTGAGATTTGAAGTTGTCATTTGTTTGACCATTCTGATACATAGTCAAGATCTTTTTGAAGGGTAGCAGTATTGTCTGTGGTATTGAACAGCTTTACATCATCAGCGAAGAGAACGCAATTGCTCTTAATGTGATCACAGAGGTCATTTATGTAGAGTATGAAAACAGTTGGTCCTAGAACACTGCCCTGGGGGACACCACTGTTGACAGGTACAGAATTTGATAGGACACTCCCAATTTTGACCATTTGTTGTCTGTTTGACAGGAATGCTTCTATCCAGTTATGCAGTTGTCCAGAGATACCATAAGATTTTAGTTTTAGGAGTAGTTTGTTGTGTACCATTGAATCAAAGGCTTTACAGAAGTCTATGTAGATTGAGTCTATTGCTTTGCCCTGATCGAGTTGTGTAGTCCATATGTTTTTGCAGTGTAAGAGTTGCAGATTACAGGATAGTTTTTTTTCCTGAAACCAAATTGTTTATTAGAGAGTAGGTTGTTTGTCTCTAAGTGGAGGATAATGGATTGGTTAATAATTGATTCCATGACTTTACAGGTGATGCAGCATAAGGAGATTGGTCTGTAATTTTCAACTAGGCTGGGGTCTCCCTTTTTGAAGATGGGGATGACCGTGGCTTGTGACCATAGTTTTGGCTGGTCCTGAAAGATTTTTCAAAGATTATGCTTAGAGGTTCTGCTATGGCAGTGGACAGCTTTTTTAAGAAGGCACATATTCCGTCCGGTCCAACAGATAGAGATGGTTTTAGATTGCGTAGTGCTTTTTCAACATTGTCTTCTGTAAAATCGATATGTATTAGATCATTGTAGTTGTCTGTGATTCAACTAGGAAATATTGGGCATGATCCATTGCTGTTTACAAATACTGAGCCAAAGAATGTGTTAAAGAGGTTAGCTTTAATGGTGTCGTCGTTGCAGTCTTTATCATTAGGTCCTTTCAGGGGTGGGATGGACCTTGAGTCTTTTAGTTTGTTGTTTACAAAATTGTAAAAACTGTGGGTGGAATTGGTGCGTAGAAGGTTTTCCTCATGTTTAATGTGATAATTGGTGCATTCAGTCTTTATCTGGTGGCATAAATTTTTGTATCGGCTTTTGAAGTTGGCAACGTGACCAGATTTGTTTTTCTGCCAGAGTGATCTCTTTTTGGATTGAAGTTTCCATATTGTTATGGGTAATCTGGTTTTTTTTGTTTTTGTTTTGGGAGTTGTTATTGGTACATATAGTTTGATGACTCTTTTGACTTCAAGTAAAAATATGTTGTAATGGTCTTCAACAGTATTGCATCCAGTGAATAGAGATTGCCAATCAAGGGATGAGAGATTGTTGTCTGTAAGATCATAGTTGCCTTTTTTGAAGTTATAATGGGGGATTACATCATTGTGATGATTTGTGTGTGGGCGTATGTTGAGACAAAAGTCAATCATATTGTGGTCACTGTTGGGAAAGGGTTATTTAGTTTGTATTCCGTAAATTAAATTCAAACTATTGCAGAAGATGAGATCGAGGCAATTGTTAAGTCTAGTATTGTTAGTTACTAGTTGTTCCAGTCCCAGATTTGTAACAGCATTATAGAAGGTTGAATGTATGGGTTCAGTTGTACATTTGTTTAGGGTCCAGTTAATATGAGGTAGATTGAAGTCACCAAGAAAGATAAAAGCATGTGGGCAGGATGTTGCCCATGTTAGTAGTGAATTTAGCTTGTTTACATGTTCAATGTCATAATCAGGTGCTCTGTAACATAGTAAGAATCAAAATGTGATATTTAAGGATAGTTCACAGATGATGGTCTCAGTTAGAAACATTAGCTCAGGAAGAGGCAATCCAGTGTCCAAGCATATTCAACATCATGCCTGTAGGAGGATGACAAGAGGTAGGAAACACTTATTTATCACTTCCACATCGATGAAATGTCCTATCTCCCCAAAACAATACTGAAGACTTACATTAGGAAGAAAATTCCTAGATGGAAGTTTCTACCACTTTAAGATTTTGTGAAGTTACTTCGGCACTACTGCTTTGCTTTGAAAGTAGCAACAGCAATTGCACTTACTTATATACTGCTTCATAGTGCTTTACATCCCTCTCTAAGCTGTTTACAGTGTCAGATATTTGCCCCTCACCCAGCAATCTGGGTATTCATTTTACTGATCTCTGAGGATGAAAGGTTGAGTCAACCTTGAGCCAGTCAAAATCGAACTTCTGCCTGTGACAGTGTTAGCCTGCAATACTGCATTGTACCCATTGTGTCACCAAGGCTCCTAATATCATTCTTCATTCATAATACAATAATAAAATCACTACAATTTGTGGAGATATACGATATTTGTGTAGATTTTTTTTGCGGGGGCTTCTCTTTTGCTTCTTAGCATATGATTTGAAGTGGTGGCCTTGGTGGTGAAAATGATGCTGACAAGGATAATAATACATGGAATAAACAGGCATTTGGGGTATTTAATTAAAAAAACTCTCCTCCTCCTCCTCCTCCTCCTGAGTTTGATGGCTCCTAATTTTCTCATCTAAGAATTGCTGATTAATAGTAATTTGAAATAGGCTGAACTTCAAAGACACATTTAATTAAAATGTATTGATGTTTTTCTTACATTTACTGTATATCCTAATGTCCAATGGGTTCAAAACAGCCTATATGACTCACGTTAGCTTTTGACTCTCATTACAATTCAGTAAAACCAATTTATCTAAGGAGAGAGCAAGCTGCGAAGGAATTTGAGTACTGTAGCCACTAGAAGTTGAGAATCTTTCATAAATGGAATATATTTGAGTAAACATTATTGAGACTATGGGAAAAGGCATCGATAGGCACTATATTATGCTCTATCAACTGTCATGTGAATCCACATTTTTCACTTTATGGTTAGCTAATTGCAAGAAAGCAAAAAGCTTAGGGCAGAAGTAATCCATATTGTTAGTGAAGAAGCTAGAATTACCCTTCTTGGCGAGTTTTGACGTTCAAGGCAAGTGAAGCAAATCAGTCAACTAGTAGCAATAGTTTTGTTCCAAAGAACGGTTTCTCTTCCAGAGAGAAGTGCCACACCCTCTATAATTCTGAGCAAAGAAGGGAAGATGATTGCAACTCATAATTTACAAATTCCTGCAATAATCAGTATAAGATGTTTTTCGGATATCTTATAAAGTGAGCTTTTTGTCTGGGAAGTTCATTTATAGAAGAGTGGCCAACAGGCACTGAAATCCAGTCCTTCTTCACTTAAAGGAAAAATGCAGTTAATGCACAAGTTGCACCAAATAGCTTTTTATTGAATGAGACCATTGGTCCGTTTAATATTGTTTTCTATTCTAACTAGATTGCCAAAGATTCAGGAAAGAGTTTTTTTCTGTCTCGCTCTAGAGATTAGAGGAAATTAATCTAGGGCCTTCTGTGTCCTTCTACTAAACTATGGCTCCTCTGTGATAAAGAAAAACAGGTGTGTGTGTGTGTGTGTACGTTTAAATTTACATACATCACTATTTACTTCCTTCTTTCCTCCCTTCCTTCCATCCACTGTAGGAGTTAGAGACATATGTCATCTGCATATATTTTATTGAAACACTGCAAAAGCATGAAAATAAAAAGAGGGTTGTATTTTACCAGCTTCATCAGACTTGGATTTTCCATGTTTTATTCTGATAGGCCCATGCCTTTTAATTACCAGGAGAAGGAAGAGGAGGTAGGAATTCATCCTTAAGGATAGAAGGATCTTGAATATTCTGAATGGGCTGATTAGGAGTAAAAACTATATGATCATTTCCTCTCCCCCCACTAGTTATCTGGAAGATATATTGTACTACTGGAGTACTATTAGAATACTACTGGAGGGTATTTTATGTGCTGGAGGATAATATACTATAGGAGAAAACAACACCTCCACTGACACTGAACAGTAGGTCATGCTACTGTACATAAACAGGGAGAAAATCCCACTCCCTTCAAGTATTGAAGGTGTTACTTTATTGGATAACAAAATATCTGCAAAAAAACCAACTAAGCTCAGAGAGCATCAGACTTCATAATTCAACCTTGGGTTCCAAATGATTTTTTAAAATGGCAAATGTCAGATCATCAAGCATGAGATTTCCAGCAGGTCCACAAAAATCTTACAAGAGTTGGCATTCAACATATACATTTTTAAAATTAACTTGTTCTTAACTTGGAGATGCTCCTATACATATGCATACTCCATGTTGTTGTCCACAGGTGCTTCTTTGGCTACCCCTGGATTAAACAAAAGTTCTCCAAATTTTCTATGTTAATGACCTAGTGTGCATAAGAAAAGATGAGAGATCTTTGACCAATGCACCAAAGCTTGCGTATTTCAGGTAGTTCTTCTGACACTGCTGCCTCTCCACCTTTGTCTTTGTGCAACTATTAGATAGTCACTGAAGCCTAGGAAAAATGTGCAGTCATTCTAAGTCATTGCATCTACATCTAAGCCGAATTATTTTTTCCAGTACTCTGCAGCCTAGGTTAACGAATGCTCACTCAAATGTTATTCAGTAGTGTTTATTTATTTATTTATTTGATTTGTCAATCGCTTACAAGATAATAGGTACAAGTATAAACATAGTTATGAATACATGAAATGGATACATATAAGAAAAATAAAAAGAATCAATAGGACAGGGACGGTAGGCACGATGGTGTGCTTATGCACGCCCCCTACAGACCTCTTAGGAAAGGGGTGAGGTCAATAGTAGACAGTCTAAGGTTAAAGTTTTTGGGATTTGGGGAAGAAACTTTTCTCCCCAAAAAACTTTTTCTTCCCAGAAAGATTCATTGTGTGTAGACTTACTTTGCAAACATACCGGTATCTCAATCTCACACAAAGCTTACTTCTAAACAAATATATCGTAGGACACGCTAGTCCCTTAACAGCTTTGCCCATGTAAAAATTTTGGATTATTGTGTCATATGTATTTATACAAATGGCCTTCCATCCAGAATGGAATGTAAAGGGTGTATTTCAAAGCATCAGATAACGTTTATTCAGCATGCTCACCAGCCAGGAGCCATATGAGGACTCCTAATTCCCATGCTGACCCCAGCTAGTCCAAAGATCACTCTTAATGAAGGCAACACACACCAAAGGAATGATGAATGAGAAAGTTTGCTCTTATTGAGATTGCCTTCTTGAATTATATTATGGGGTTCTGTAGCCTCTGCATGGCTGAAACATGTCCTTTGCTATAGCAGCTCTTATTGATTCCCTTTCATCTATGCTGCCATCATATCTCCGCAAGTATGATGTTACCTTCCTCCAGTGATCAATTCTTTCTTCACTGTTTTCTCCACGTCATCATTTGAATGTCCTTGGATGTCTTTAAAGAACCACAAGGGTAGCGATGGAAATAACGCATCACCATTTAAAATGCCCTGCACACCTGAAATCTGATACTGTATAAAAAGTGTTCCTGGCACTGGGACAGATATTGATTGGTCAATGGTACACATAGATAATTTTAGATCTTAGACTTAATGGTCTAAGACCATACATTAGTTGAGAATAAACACATTTCCACTGTAGAGAAGAATAATGTATTTTTAATTCTTTATATTAGACCTTAATAATATAAAATACAAATAGAAACAAAGATCAGAAAAGAAAGAAAAAAGGTAGAAAGTCCAAGGGTGTAGAAAGAAAAAGGGGGGAAAGCAATGACTGCTGACCTTTTTTCAATGCTGTAGAATACAAGTAGTCATTTGTACTTATGTACATGCCCCACTATCAAGCCGAAATATTGATGCCAGTTCATCAACCATCCAATTATTCCATTATCTGGATGGTCATTTGGTATCCCCCAGACTATGGTGCTCTGTATTTCAGCTCTAACTGCATCAATTGGCATTCATGATTAGCTGTAATTATTAGGGTTCCTGCTACATATCTGAAGGCCAAAAAGGTGATTCAGGGTACATGAAGCACTGGCTCCATAAAGCAGCAGCATCTTTTCCAAGGGTCATACAGATGCCACTCAAAGTGAAACTCTATTCTATTCTATTCTATTCTATTCTATTCTATTCTATTCCATTCCATTCCATTCCATTCCATTCCATTCCATGGTGGGATGCAAATATTTTTACTATCTGTTCTGTGGATGAGGCTATGTGGGCATGGCCATGTGACTGGGTGGGCGTGGCTTCTCTTTTTTTGAAACAAACTCCCCCCACCCGCTCCATTTTTTTGCCTCCCGGGCCTCAGGGAAGCCTCCTGGGTGGCTGTTTTTGCTCCCAGGAGGCTTCCCTGAGGCCCAGGAAGCAAAAAAACGGAGCTCAGGGGGCCACACAGCATACCCACACCCACACACCCCTTTTTGCCTCCTGGGCCTCAGGGAAGCCTCCTGGGTGAAGCAGTAAGACAGCGAGGGGAATCCCAGCACAGCTGATCATCAGAACAGCTGATCATCGGGAGGAGAAAAAAATTACCGGTTCAGCCGAATCAGTAGATTTACCAGTTCGGCCAAACGGTAACATTTTTTTTACTACTGGTTCACATGAACTGGGCCAAACCAGTAGAATACCACCACCAATTCCATTCCATTCTTTCCACTCTACTTCACTCCATTCCATTCTACTCCACTCTGTTGTCATCAAAGGAGAAAGGTGCATTTGGTTTAAGAAGTTGCTAGCAGATGCTACACAAATGGCCTGGAATGCTTTAAGATACATTTTCAACAGTCCAACTATTTACAAAATCTGCACTACTATTACTATTAATCTTCTCATCACTCCTTATCACCTATCCCTTCCCACTTGTGACTGTAACTTTGTCGCTTGTATCCTTACGATTTATATTGACTGTTTCCTAGTATGATTTGATTGCTTATTGTACCCTATGACTATCATTAAGTGTTGTACCTTATGATTCTTGACTCTTGACGAATGTATCTTTTCTTTTATGTACACTGAGAACATTTGCACCAAGACAAATTCCTTGTGTGTCCAATCACACTTGGTCAATAAAAGAATTCCAATTCTAATTCTAGTTTTACTTCAGATTTAAAGAACAATACAGCCCTGATAGTTATTATTCATTCAATAATAAATGATAAGTGAATCTCTCAAAGTGGAGAATATCCTCAGAAGAGTCTCACTGGTTGATCTGGAAAGCTCATAATGGGAAAGGAAGTTCCCCAAATAGTGAGGCCCAGAATTGTTTAGAGCTTTAAAGGTTAACACCAACATCTTAAATTGTGTCCAGTAAGCAATTGGCAACCACTGTAAATCTTTCAGAACAGGCATCGTATGACATCTGCACATTGCATCAAATAGCACTTTAACAGTTACATTTTGTATCAGTTGAAACTTCTGGACACTATTCAAGTTAGCCTCACTTTGGGTGAGTTGCAATAGATTGTCATCAGGGTATATTTTTTTTACAAATGTAGACAATGTTTGTAGTTGTAATTAGGCAAAAGCACTCAGCAACCAGGAATCCACCAGTTAATTCAGTAGCAACGACAAAGAGCTAGTTGCCGGTTATGGAATAGTGCAACTTTCCTAGAAACACATGCGTGAACTGTCACTCACATATATTAAAGCTGTGATACTTCATATTTGGGGGAAGGGAGGTTTGATAAAATCTTTTGACTCCTGGCAATTGCCTGGACAAGTCTACTTTTCTTGGCAGCATTTTTCAAAAAGTGATTTGCTCTTACCTGCTTCCTAGGGTTGAGTGTGTGTGACTGGCCCAAGATTAGCTACCTGGGTATGTGCTTAAGGTAAAACACATCATCTCCAAATTTTTAGTTTGATTCCTTATCCACTACACTAAACTGATGTTAGAAACTCTCTTTCATATAGATTAATCTTGATATTATTCAGTCTTTAGTTAAAGGTATTAAATATCATTGGTAAGATAATCACTCATCTTTCATAAGTAAAGATGGGGAAGTACTTCCTGCTTCTAGAGGCCATCTTCATAAATTAAAATAAACATCAATTGATTCCCATATGGCAAAATAAATAGCTTTTTTAAAGGCATGAATTAATATATTTCCCATATCTTTTTGTCCATACATACATCTGTTGTTCAATGCTCAACTCAGAATGGGGCTGGACCATTTATGTTGGCCACTGTTACAATATGGTGTGAGGGGGACAGGGACAGATGGAATAATTTTAAAAAATTTCCTGATAGATTGTCACTAGCCATATTAAATACTCCTGGTCTGTCAAACTTGTGGAGTCCTTCTGCTCAACTTTAGGAAAATGGACAGGAAGGTGCTTTGAATTTTCCCATTCAAAGCCCTTAAAAAAACTTAGTCCAATCTTGATATATAAAGGACAGCTATATCACCATGCAGACTTGAACATGGGAAAAGTATTAGTGAGAAATTCTGTTATAGTGTAGCAAAATCTATAGACATAACAAAGTGTTTTGTTAAGAAAGGCAAAATACAAGGAAAATGACACAGAATTCTGGATGAAACCAATGCAATCAGCTTGGCTACATTAGTGACTAATGACTTTCTTGTGTTTCAAGACATGTTCCCAGAGAAGAGTGGTATAGAGAAATTGTGGGGTGGGGCTTCCACTTGGAGGTCTGTAGACAGGTCTTTCTTACTCATTCTTGTTCTCAGCCCTTATCCCCAATTTTATAGAATTTACAGGGATAAATGAAATCCAGTTTCATTGTGGATACTGGTTTAATTTGCCCAGTCAAAAACAATGTTCCATCTCCTGAAAGGTCCTTGAAATCAGACATTACGTAGGGGCTAAATCCACCTTCCTAAAGACCCTGGTGGAATTATAAAAGGATACTCTGGTTTTGGAACAGCTTGCTTTCAGAGGTTGTGGGAGCTTCATCACTTGAGACTTTCAAGAAGAAATTGGACTGCCATTTGTCAGAAATGGTGTAGGGTCTCCTGCTTGGGTGGGGGGTTGGACTAGATGATCTACAAGGTCCTTTCCAACTCTGTTAATCTGTAATCTATTTCTATAAATAGGATTACACGTAAAATGCTTGTTTGGGAAATGAAGGTTGATGCACCTATTCAGAAAGATGGTGTCATCTTATTAACTGTTTTAGGGGCACTGTAGAACCATACCATAACTAGGGGTCATGGCCATTCTAGCTACTTCTTTTTAATATTTAGGAAGAGGGTGAATTGGGCTAAATTTGGGAGGAAGCAGGAGATGGGTCTTATGATTGTATTATGCCCCTCTTTCCATCTCATAATCCAAGGATTGAGTTATCCCGATATTCTTTTCAATTTTCCCAGCACTATATGCCATGTAAATTTGGCCCCATGCCTTCTGTGTGTCATAAAACTGAATGGAGCCAATTATTTTTTAAAAAAAATCAAATTGGGCTCCCACTTACTGATGATCAATACCACACTGTCACATTATTGCAACAACATATTTGCTTCTTTAACTCTTCGACACTTTTTTTGGTATTCCTGTTCCCACTTATCTTAGGCCTTAGAGAAGAGAATGTTGTAAGGCCTTAGAGAAGAGAATGTTGTATGAATTGGTCTCTAGCCTGAAAAGGATTTAGTCTCACTTTCAGTGTGGCAGCACAAAAATACAAAGATATACATCAGCACATACAAGATCCTTATCCTGGATCCTGAGTTCTGTATGTTAATTAAGCTCTTAGAATAGGTCAAACATGTGTTAAAGAGCTTAGATATCACTCCTCCAACCCTAGATAACTTTAACTTCCAGAAGACCTTTGATATTTGGCATGGCTCTTCTAAAACCTCTGATGCCAATTACCTGAAATGAAACTGCTTGAAATAAACACTCCCTCCCACTCCACCCCCCCACTTCCTACACAGGGAGTGAAAGAGGACATTTGTCAGTTTGCCTCAGATCCCTTCTCCCTTCTTTTTGCCTCCATTGGCTTGGTCTTTAAACCCACAGCCGACAATATTTCAGCTGTTAATAACTCAGGTCTATTTCATTTCCCATTTTATTAATTTATGCCTGATATTCACTAAAATTTGTGAGATGGTTTGGGGCAGACTTGGATATTTTATAGCCCACATCTGGCCCTTCAGCTTTTCCTGTTTGGCCCAGGTTGGTGGTAGCAATGGGCAGCAGGGTAACAGTGGGGCAGCTGCAGGTGGGGGTGGGGGAGGGCAGCAGAGGTAGCAATGAGGGCAGGGCAGCGGCAGGGTGGTGGCAGCTGCCCTCCACAATAGGAGAGGTTTCTCACATGGCCCCTTGGAAAAATTAATTGCCCATCTCTGGCTTGGGGGATTATCTTCATTGTGCTTTTGACATAGCATCTAATAAGGCATCTTGTGCAGTATGCAGTACATTATGGAGGACCATTTACAATTTTTGTGGCTGAAGAATGTGACCAACATTTTTTAAAAAAATCCTTGGCCATCTTATTTAAGCAAGTTAGATTGGACAATACATGATTGGTGGATCCAAGAAGTGGTTAAGATATGTTTGCAAGAGGAAAAGTTTCTATCAGCCTTAAAGAAGGTTGTGATGCACACATTTTTGAAAGGAAAAAAACCCAACCTCTTCCTTGGATTCAGAAATTTATGATAATTACCACCTGATTTCACAGATGATATCATATCATAGCAGAATCCAAGGAATGCTTGCAAGATATGACCGAGAAACTGGAAATGGAGGCCTTCAAAGTTCGACTTCAAATTAGTACCATTAAAAGAAAAGTTATGCAACTGGGAAAAGCTACAGGAACCACAACACTCTTATCAGATATGAACACACCAGCAGTGGGATCCTACCTGTCCCACTACTGGTTCAGTAATCGCGCGTGCGCAGCTTTCCACACATCAGCTGAGGCCTGCAGAGCCAATCAGCTGAGACGATGAAGAAAAGTGCAGGGGCAGGTGGGAGGGCTGATCCTGCACTTTTCTCTTCTTTCTCCTCTGAGCTGATCATGGGAAGCTTTTTTTTTTGTTAACTAATTTTTGCTACTGGTTTGGTTGAACAGGGCCGAACCGGTAGCATACCATCACTTGAACACACTGAAGAGGTAGAGCAGTTTGCCTCTCTGGGAAGCACATTTTGCAGTGACGGAGATGTTAAGATAGGCATGGAAATTCAGGACTTGAAAGAGCATTGGTATATTTTAGCAGTTGTTCCCAATCTGGCCCATGTCAACTATTAACACTGAAACAAAGCTTCAATGTTATTACAGTATTGTTTTGCCAACTGCAACACATGATAGTGAAATACAGAATATGACACAGTGAAAAGGCCCAAAGACTAAATATGTTTCACCAGCACAGTCTAGGAAAGATCCTTGGCATTACATATTTCAATTGTGTTACCAAAGCTGAGATCCTACAAAGAAGCAACTCATATCAGATACAGAAAATCATGGCAAAACAGAGGATATGCTTCACGGGAACACATTTTACTTCTTCCAGATTAACTGCTATGCCAAGACTGCAATCAGCTGGACACCATCTGGAAGAAAACAAAGACAGGCAGACCTTTTAAAACTTGGCACAGAACATTCCACCAACTTTCAGGTTGCTAATGGAAATTACCATAATTGATTGAAAACATTGGATGTGCACAGTAGCACAAGAGGAACTAGTACTACTATTATCCCCTAATCATGAATACCGTTTGGGAAACAATGTATTAAAAGAATGTTCATACAACTACAGATAGTCTCAAAATAAACTTTTTATTTGGATCACTTTGATCTGTACTCTGGCTAGGTTTTGGAAATGAATTAGCCACATTCCCTTATCAAAGATCTTCCACAGGAAAGAGGCAAAGCCAAGATGACTATTGATCCTTTTAAATCTCTTTGATGGTTTTTAATACTGCTAGGTATTAACATTCTCTGCAGAAGTGTTTCTCCACCACGGCAACTTTAAGATGCATGAACTTCAATTCCCAGAATTCCCATGCTGGCTAGGGAATTCTAGAAATGAAAGTCCACACATTTTAGAGTTGCCACGGTGGATAAATGCTGTTCTATGGTAACCTTTGAATTATATTTGTGAGATAGTAGTTGGAAACATTGCTCTTTATTGAATCCATGTCTGCTTGTAGGGATAATTTAGGAGAGTAACTTTGGATGATTGTGTCTTGATACCCTAGCAAAAACTGCCACAAACAACTGTCTTGTACTGCTTTTTAAATATTTTTAAATATTGTTATTATAACAACTGGAGTGATTATCTAAAGTTCTGGGATGAAATACCATCCATATGCTGATGATGCAAAGCTTTACTTCTTTTTTTAAAATAATAAATTTTATTGAAATTAAACTTTAAAAACATTGAATGTGATCTTTTTGACATATATATCAGTCTTTACATTGTTATATAAGTAAAATATTATCAAACAGTATAAACATTGATATACATATATACAGCTATGTACATACTTACATTTAATCTTTACATCAATTTTTATCCTAGATGTTGTTACAATACAAACTCTTCTTAAATTTCTAGTTCGTATTAGATTTCCTTTCACATCCTTCCATACATAGAAATTTTCCCATACCACATAGAATTCTGAAGTGTCTCGCTCTTTCAGTTCTAATGTCATAGTATCTAACTTAGCGCATTGAAAAATATTTTATATTATTGCTTCAACATTTGGTATTTAACTTCCATGTTTGAGCAATTAGTAATCTTGAATCCAAAGCATCATACATCCTTAATATATACAATTAAAAAATCATTGAATATTTCCATAGACAATGAATTTGGACAAAGAGTTGTCTGATGTAAGGAAAAGCAGGCCTTTTGTCTTTCTTCATTCCCCTCATCAAAATATCATTTCCCACTTGAATTTGCTTCATCTGTTTAATTTTATTTCTCAAACTTCATGTTCTCACAATGTTCTAATTCACTAAGCCACGATTTATCCAATTCATAAAATATTCTGGGTTTGTACAATATGTTGAACCATAAAATAATCTTAGTGGCTGGGGTCACATAACACACCAAGTCCTATATCAGCCCCTTTCCACAAAGATGTCTAACTATGACCAGAATTTTTATGCAGCTGCGTGGCATTCAGAAAATAGTTTTACCGGGGATGTTCACAATTTGTCAGTTTGGAAATAGGTTTTCCTAGAATGTTTTATTTCTTGCGAGACCATACCATTGAGCGTGGGTGAATAGTTCAATGGTTTCCATTGAACTCAGTCTCAAGAGATTCTGGTGATCCAGCCATAAAACAGCTCTCTTTGGTCTGCAAAGCTATGTTTGGAACAACTCATACAACTTATGGTTTGGAGGATTAATTTCCAGGAACTGCTGGAAATAAGACATAAGAGTCAAGCAAGATTTGAAGAAAAACAAAACATTCCAGAATTACCTGGAAGAATCTGTTCCCAGATCAACACATTTTGTACATCCCTATTCTTTGCTTTTCCTTTCAAGCTAGCAGCACTGCCTCCTATTAGCCAATGAAGCAATGCCCAAATCAGTAGCTAACGAGATTCTAACAGAATAACAAAATTGGAAGGGACCTTGGAGATCTTCTAATCCAACCCCCTGGTCAAACAGGAGATCTTATATCACTGTCCAGTCTCTTTTTAAAAGTCTCCAGTGATGCAATGCCCACAACTTCTGAAGTTCACTGGTTAATTGTTCTTACTGTCAGGAAATTTTTTCCTTAGTTCTAGGCTATTTCTCTCCTTGGTTAGTTTCCAACCATGGCTTCTTGTCTTGCTTCTTTGATATTCCCTTGCTATATTTGTTTTGGGTTGCAAAGAAGGAGGTAATAAACTTGAAGGGACTACTGGATAGGAATGCAGAAGAGCTGCTTGTAAGAGATGTCCATAGTGGAGGAAATGATAGCAAGGTACCACAATTAGGCAGAAGAAAACCCAGGATACAGGAGAAGACAGGAGTTCTCACAAATGGACAACCATCCACTCGGTGACTCTTCTAGAAGAAACACGCATTCTTCAGTGTTTCTTCTGGAGCAACAACTGAATGTACAAATTGCTGCGGCTAACTGCCTTGGTTTATAAAACCCACTGGAAATCTTACAATGTGAACTTTAGAGAAACTCTCATATATGGTAGGGACTTTTGCCTGGCATTTTGTTACATATAATTGTATTTGCCCATGCTTTTTATTCCCTTTAATCTATGTACATCTGTCTATCTGATTATAACTCCCTGGGCAAATAGTGTACACAAGCAGGCAAAGTTTAGAATACTCTATACACTAACAACATTATAATGATGATAAAAAGAGGTAGGAAGAATACAGTACTGTGCTGTACAATTAGTAGCAAATATACCATCTAAAACAGTATCTATGAAATGCTGCAAGTGTGATTTCAAATCTGATGAGTGTCTCTTATGAATAACTTGCATTTTCAAATTAAGAACTGTTCTGCAAGGAAGCTAGGCAATTTCAAGATGAGCATGCACATGTTCCACAGGACTAAAATAGCCTGCCCCAACCTAGACATGTCTTGGCATATTGTGATTAGAATCACCAGAATTCACATTCAACATATATGGAAAGGGTAACATTACCGTTTTCCCATTAGAAAAACCTGCTGCTTAATAAGTGATTTGTGAAGCTTTGCTTTGAGAAAGTCAGACCTGGTTTTCTTTTCTGTCCCAGATAATGTGATATTCATCTGATCTTCAGCTGATTCCTGAGGCAACTTAAAATTATGCTTCACTGATCTGATATGGTAATAGTGGTCAGTTTTTGCTTATAGACTTCATTAACCTTTCTGTTGGTGATACAGTCAAATGGGTTCCTGAACAGAGCCAAGCTGTTCATTTATTGACCAACTGAGGCTGTTAGCAGTATTTTCTAACTTTATTTTTCAGAAAGTCTGGCTCTCATTTAGTAATCAAACCATCACACATACTGTGGATGTGGGGACCTTTGTTGTCCAATTCTTCCATTGCTCATTTTGTGATCTTTATACTTCTCCAATATTCATCTTCTGTCTTTTATTATAGCCATATTTTCAGTAAAAGGTCCTTTGATTTCAGTAATGTTCCTAAATAAATCTCTTATCCTATTTAATTACAATAGTCAATTTTGTTGTATTGCTTATTTAAATATAAATCATTTTTTCTTGCTGTTCTCTGGAACTCAAGTGTTTAATTGAGCAACTTCTCTATCTTTATTTACTTTTCATCTTTTTTTCAGCTACTATAGCAATAACACTTAAACTTATAAACCACTTCACAGTGCTTTACAGCCCTTTCTAAGCGGTTTACAGAGTCAGCATATTGCCCCCAACAATCTGTGTCCTCATTTTACCAACCTCGGAAGGATGGACGGCTGAGTCAGCCTTGAGCCTGGTTAGATTCAAACTGACAAATTGCAGGCAGCCAGCAGAAGTAGCCTGAGGGGATTGGTGATTTAAGTAGCCCCTTCTAGCACTAGGATTCTGTGACATTATTTTGTAAAATAGGTTAAAAAGAAAAAAAATGTGTATATCAATAGCAATACCACTTAGATTTATGTACACCTTAACTGTGCTTCACAGTCCTAAGTGGTTTACATTGTCAGCATATTGCCCTCAACAATCTGGGTCCTCAGTTTACCGACATCGGAAGGATGGAAGGCTGAATCAACCTTGAGCCCATGAGACTCGAATTTCTGAACTGCTGGCCATTGGCAGTCAGTAGAATTAGCTTACAATATTGCATTCTAACCACTTTGCCACCAAGGCTCATTATGAATATATCAAATGTATTTTATATATTTATCAATATATTATTTTTGTATTTATGGAATATGTATGTCATTTTGACCCCTTTAAGTCTAACACTGAATTTGTGGCTTCCAGGGTGTGGATGGCTTAATGATTCACCATGAGAAATTAGAACTAGCAGGAACAATCACTGTGTGCCAGGACTTTCCTGCCAATCTTAAGACACGATGACCAGGAATTTCAACACATCTACCGTGTTTCTCATATAAGGCTGGGTCTTATTTCTTTTTGAGCCCCGAAAAAATGGCCGTCTTTTCAGGGGTGACTTAATTCCCCCCCCCCCCTTTGCATCTTCGGGCGGGTGGGCGGCGATGGCTTGGATGTTGACCTCGGCGTTGGTGGGGCACTTCATATCGGGGTCAACGCAGGCAGCACCATATCCGGGTGTGCAACAAAAGTACTTCCTAACAGCAAGCCGCCCCACCATTCCCCCCATTTCGCATGTTTTAATATAGGCCTTAATTTGGGGGGAGGGGCTTAATTTCATTTCATGCCTATAAAACATGCTGGGACTTCCTATTGGGGGAGGCCATATTGTTGGAGAAACAGGGTAGATGGTATCAGAATAAAAAGGCACCAATTCACTATTGATGCATAAGAGGAATTAAATTGAATTAAATAACTTTAAGCCTAGCTATAGATTATACTGTTAAAAAGGTTAGATCTATAAATATCCAGTAGCAAACCAGTAAGAAACTACCACTGCAGAATATTTTCTCTGTGAATCCATTGCATGCTGGGGCAAGAATTAAGAAAGGAGACTCCCGCCCTAAACATGTTATTTATATTCACTCCAAAATGTTTTTTTTAAATTCCTATTGGCTACGAGTGACTGAAGCCCTACTATCTGAATATCTTTCTTCAACAGGATAGTACCTTATGTGATTCATTAACCTTTGAACTTCAGACTTCTCCTCAGCTGCTCCAATTCCAACACTGTATTTGCTGACCTTAGACTGCCAGCAGTTTGACTTTGTTCAGGAATTAGGAAAGTCTTTGACAAATTCTCTGTGCTAAAGTTCAGATTTCTTATCTGGTAAATATACCTTCCATCTAGCCGTCACTTTATTTAATATGTTTACAAAGGATACCTAGCATCTAGAAGACTAAAACCAGACTTTAATTGAACAGGGTAAATTTCTTTCAAAATTACATTGTCCTAAATTGCCTGCATTCTGATTTTGAAAAGAATTCTCCTCAATTCAGTGATCTTTATTTTTGTAGACTACTTGGTTACCAATTGCTTTATTTCTCCAAATCTATTGCAAAACATTCATTTTAGGTCTTGTTCTTGTTTTTGTTTACCACTAGTGTTAAAATCTCATATCCAAACAGTTTTTGCCCACCGTAGATAGTGTTGATTGGAGTGATTGGAGTCTTGTGATGATGGTATATAAGTAGATAAATTCGCAGAGGTAACTCTTAATCATTGATCAATAACCCTAAACATTTGATGGAGTGGGGAAAGGATGAGACAGCCACAATAGTAGATATAATTGATTGGTGTGCAAAACTCAATGAGGAAAAAAATTGGTAGGCAGAAAGAAACAAGAGCTTTTATTTCTTTAATTATTAAGCTAGGGCTATCTTATATGGCTGGCGAAAACCCGGAACCACAAGATGACACAAAAAAATATCTCCAGTCTTTCCAGCCATTCTAGAGATCATCTAGATTTCTGCAGTCCAGATAGGGCAGCCTGTCTAAGCAATGAAAACACTTCAGTCTGAACTTGCCATCAAAGCTAAGTGTATTACAAGATCGTTTGCAAGCATTAATCTTTCAAAGGACTGACTGCTGGATGAAAGCAGAAACTTCTTTTACAACTTCAGCTCCTATATAATTATGGAAAACAAACTTTTGTTGAAATTTCAATAGGTGACTCTGCATGATGTAATAGCTCCGATTCCATGCTAAATTAATATATTTAACAAACTGATTCTATTAACAGTAGGACTACTGTAAACTACATGCTAGGTTAATTACTCCCAAAGTAAACATATGGGATAGAATGGTAAAATCCTTCACTGTGGATCAGTTCTTTCTTTAAAAGTTGCCACCCGCAAAAAAAAAAAAAAAAAAAAAAGATGATCTTAATTAGTGTCAATTGAGATTTTGAGAGAGGATTCATGAAGGAGATAATTAGAGAAAAAAAGGATTAAGCTTTGCTCTCTGTGAGTGCAGGGTCTTACTGTTACTTTAGAGAAAATGAAAAGGAGAGAAATACATGATTAACATACTATCCCAGAGCACTTTCAGAATCACATAGGATCAAGATGTAGCGAAGATATTTCAAAGGCATCCGAAGACACTTAAAGCTACTTTTTAAATTAAGGCATAGCAATTTACAGGGTTGTTGCTGACCTGTAAGACATCTTTTTCACTGCACAAAAGACTTGGCACAAGTCGTATTTGTTACCTTGCTGGAACTGAAACATTATGCACACTGTAAGATGTTAGCAGCACTGACAGTTTCAGATTGCTCAATATATATGGTTTTTTTTTTCTGGATTGATGCACAGCAGTCATTTTGGAACAAGTGAAATCTGACGTAAGTGAGCAGAGACAGTTGGTGTTCAGAATGGAGAATTGATTATTAAAACTTAATTTGGCGCTCCCTGTGTCATAGCACCTCTCTGCCTGGCACAATTTGCATACCTGCTTGCAAGTAGCCCTGGCAACATAAAATTGCTACTAAAATAATACTTCCAGTTGGAATACCTGGAAACAATACTTAATATTGGAAAACAAAAATTGCAAGAACTGCCCCAATATTTTTATTGTATCATCACAAATTTCAGTGGGGCTTTCTTTCCATCAATGGGTATATAATTGTTGCCCAAGTGCAGTTCTGTCATCTTTGCTTAAATGAAGATGGGATAAGGCAAATAAAATTATTCTTCTCCAGAGCCCCACTCTGGATTATAGGAAGTACCTTCATCAGCCCCTTTACAAAAGGTTAGAACAGCCATGTATCTCCCAATGTATACATTAATAGCACTGCTGATGGGTTGACAAATTGACAAATCCAGGTTTCCTAATATGATCTGATTGCTTATTAGTAACCTATGATGATCACTAAGTGTTGTATCTTATGATTCTTGATGAATGCATTTTATTTTTTCTTTATATACACTGAAAGCATATGCACCAAACACAAATTCCTTGTGTGTCCAATCATATTTGGCCAATAAAGAATTCAATTCTATCCTATCCTATCCTATCATTTGAAATCAGTCACAGAACTGAAGAGTCCTCTAGATCAGGGGTCCCCAACCACCGGTCCGTGGACCGGTACCGGTCCGTGGAACAAGTCCTACCGGGCCGCTGGCTTGCTGGGCGCCATCTTTTTTTGATGAAAAAGTGCTTCCGGTGAGCTTTTCCAGGTAGAAAGCTCACCGGAAGCACTTTTTCATCAAAAGATGGCGGCGCCGCTTCGGTGAGCTTTTCCGGGTAGAAAGCCATTTCTACCCGAAAAGCTCACTGAAGCGCTGGCGCCGCTATCTTTTTGATGAAAAAGTGCTTCCGGTGAGGTCACCGGAAGCACTTTTTCATCAAAAAGATGGCGTGCACAGCTAATGCTGGTACCGGGCCGCGCCATAAAAAAGGTTGGGGATACCGGGCCGCGGCATAAAAAAGGTTGGGGATCACTGCTCTAGATGTCTGGGGTGGGGGAAGTAGAAAAAGCTGGAGTGAGAAGGGAGATACAGAAAGAAGGAAGGAAAGAAGCAGAGAGCCTACAGATTTAGATGAATGTATGTGAAAGGAAAAGGGTAAAAAGAAAAAAAAATCCCTTGCCTTTTTTGCCTGTTTTCTCCATGGGGATTTCCTTAGAGGCTCAGATTTGTACAGAAATAAAACCAATGTGGTACTCAAATACCACATCAACTCAATCAGCTAGCAACTCTGGCAGCAGTCAACTGGTCTTGTGGAACACATCACTGTACTGTGGTTTCATCACCAGTATTTTGGTTTTAGCAATAATCCCTGATTAACCTCACTGACTTCAGTGGAAAGAAAATTCGTCCACAGGATGCTGCAAACTCATGCCTCTTGATGAGTTACCCTGGGAACTTTCTTGCATGTTTTGTGGATTATCCAACCACTTTACATCCTGATTCTCAGCAATCACACCAAGAATCACATGGCTTTCAAAACATGGTCTGATTCGGCATGCAAGTTTTAAGCTTCTAGCTCTGCACAGGAAAATGCTTTAGACCATGTCAGACAAATCATACTGTTAAGCTACAACTGCCTCTTCTGTGGTCTGAAATAAAAGACATCTAATATTGAGATTTGAACTCAGGATGCTCTGAAAACAAATCTGAGGGTCCTTCATTGACACAAGTTCTTCCACACTATCCAGCTTCTTGCAGAGTTCACCACCATGTCCAGCGTCTTCTTCTTTTAGCTATTTCCTCACTTATTGCTTCTGGGAATTTCCAACAGAAAGCCTGCCAAAAGAGAAGTATTTTCATGGTTGCCTTTGTCTCCACCCTGAATGACTCCTTCAGTATGAATAACATTAAGACTTGCATCACAAGCCAGGTGCAGCCAACTTGATCTGTCTGCTGGACCTAGACCATTGCTCCTACCAACGCAATCATCAAATACTTGATCACACAGCAAACAATAATCTACTGAGATAAGCAACCATAAGTGATTGAGGAGAAAGAAGCAACTAAGATCAGGCCTAGGAAGGATATGTTCATATTGGTACACAGATAGCCTGGACACAATAGGGGCGTCCTCCCATTATGACTGGTATTTAGCAAAGAAACAGCAATCATACAGTATCTTTGGTGCTCTCTGAGCTTATTTGATTCAACCATGAGTTACAAATATTCTCCTTCATCAGAATCGTATCATTGCTATTTGTTGTTTAATCTAACCTGTGACACAATCAAGACAGGATTTGCGACAGACGTCCAGGTCACACTCACAGAGGTGCAATCACGGCAAATATCTGACTTGATGCTGAAATAACAAAAGTAAATCATATTACATCTTTAGAAAAAGAAACTAGGATCCCACAAGACTAGAGTTTAAAATGTACCAAGCTGCCCCATTGACCCTAATGTGGTTTAATTTTTCCTCCTTCTCATAACAGCTGTGAAGTATTCTTATTAGCTTCATTTTTAAAGTGAGATGTGAAGCAATACCATTCAATCCGATGTATGTTGACTCAGTTCCATGAAGTTTGATGGGACTTTCTCATTCCAAATCAGGGTTTTATTATGCAATTGCCATAACCCATTCAGAGAATTCTACAGGATGGGGAAGCGAGTGAGGGCAACATTCTTCCACTTCCAATCTTCTTACTTCTTCCCCATTATTTCTTCTGCTTTTTTTTCTTAGCAGAAAAACATCCACTGAGAGTGTGGTGCCAGCAGCTGTCAGTGACCAGGGTATGCTTAGCATCCATACTTACCAAATAGTCTGAACCCAGACTTCTTAGGTTTCTCAGATATGGTGCTGCTTTATAATATTTTTATTATCTATAAATACAAGGCATATTTAATACCCCCTCCTTCTCCTATTTTTGGCAAAACCCTGTGAGGTGAGTTGGCTGAGAGAAAGTGACTGGCCCAACGTCCCCCAATCTACTTTCATGCCTAAAGAGGGAGTAGAACTCACAGTCTCGTTTCTAACCAAGTGCTTTTAACCACTATATCAAATATAGTTTAATAGGTTTTTGAAAGTGAATGCCTGGGCTGGGCATACAATATTTCTGTACTTTGATGTAAACCTTTTTGGAATAATTTTCACTTGAAAGCTTAAAATAAACAATGAACCCGTAGGGTCATTAGTGGGCATTGTACTAACTGTAACCCACTGCACAAGGCCATGTTGATATACTTTTTATAAGTTCATTGAAAATGTGTACAGAACATTTACTGCCTTTGATTCTTCACTCAGGCAAATTCTGAGAGTCACCTCAACTATCATGTCTCCCTCGAATATCAAACTATCTTGCAGCGGTCTCTGACTGACTGGGAATGACTATTTAATTTTGAACAGATTTAACTACAAATTATTCTTACAATCATTGTATGAACATTGTAAGATTGTTGAGTCCAAATGAACTCCTCTCCCTGGTCCTTTAGCGCCAAATAAGGTCTTTCATCAGTTAGCTCATGTTCCTATTTCTGTGGAAAAGACGTCCTCATTCAACTCCAATATGCTGCAGGGAATGCCTGATTCAACCAGGGCTTCCCTGAAACAGTCTTCTGGAGCCTGCAAACCCAGAATTCCCAGCTGACATGGCTGAAGGCCAGGGAGGCTGAAAACAGGAGCTGCATTCTCAGACAGGCAGACATCGGGTGAGGCTTTTTAACTCTTCCCTCCGTGTAATTTTCCTGACAGAAACAAGCGAGGGAACACTTACCACTCTTTGCTCCTTGAGTTCCTGCAAATCCCATTTGTCACAGTAAAGAAAGGAGTACTTTGGGGTCTGACTCACCGTACAACCGGAAAGATATTTGCACTGCCCGCTGGGCCATAGGATACCTGGCGCCTCTGGAGCCAAGATAGCAGGCCTCGCCCTGCTCTTCACCTCAGGAGAGCTTTGTGGCACAGCTAATCAGCCTGCCATCCCTTTGGCTGCAAAAATGTAGACCACCACTAGGTGGCTGCCGAGAAGTGGTTGGGGTGGGGTGGGGGAAAGAATTCCTTCCTATCAAACCAGCGGTCCTGCGAACTTTTGCTGCACGGATACCGCGTGTCCCCTTTCTATACAAAACGTGCACCTGCCAGACAAGGGGAAGCACGGTCTCCCCCCCTCCCCACATGTACCTCAAAAAACTGCCCGTGTCTCCCGGGAAAAGGGGCTGGGCTGCTTTTCTCTCTCTCTCTCTTCCTCCCTTTGGGAACGGGGATGCGGGGGACAAGCGTTCTTGGTTTACTGTGCCCGGGGTTCATTACAGCGGGGGAGACACCTCGGCCCAAGAAGCAGCACATCCAACCTGCTTCTTCGCGACAGCACGCGGAGGGAAGGCTCGCGGGGCCGAGGACAAGTCGTCGCCACGGGCACCTTGAGTCCCAGAGGGAAACCCACGCGGCGGCTCCCTCCCTTTTCCCTCTTTGCCTGCCTCCGGACCACGCACATTGCACAGGCGGCGACCCGGGTGGCGGGCGGGGGAGAGAGAGAAAACGAGGGATCGCCCCATCACGTTTCGACAACAACAACAGCAGCACCAGCCGCCGCCGCCGCTTCCACCCTCCCTCCTCCCCACTCCCGCCTGCTTGTGTGGCCGGGAGCAGAGAGGCTGGAGCGTTGGCCAACACGTGAGGCTCATGTGATGAGGCGGGAGGAGGGAGAAAGAGGCGAGGCTCGTCCCTCCCTCCGGTAGCAGCCAGACGTGCCTGGAGTCACAGGGTAAAACGCGTCGCTCCCCTCCGCCCCCTCGCTCACATTTAACCCAGCCTTGCAGCCTTCCAATTACTCCTCTCAAGCTCGCCGGCGCAAGGGCGCCCCTTTTCAGCCCGACGCTCCAGGTAGCCGGGAAGGACATGAGCAGCCGCCTCAACCGCTAACTTGATTTCGCTCGGCGCAAGCCCTCGGCATCCCCTGCTCGCTCCCGTACGGAGGCTTCCTTTGAGGCGGGAGGCAATCCCGGGTCTTCTCATTGGCTTCCTCTTGAGTGGGAAAAGGCTGTTCCGGCCGGCCAGGTGCCAAGCGAGCTTTCGGAGAAGCCGAAACCCCAATGGAGAGGATCCCCAGCGCTCAGCCTCCTCCCGCTTGTCTAGGCAAACTGGCTGCTCTCGACGGTGGCGACATGTCCGGGTAAGAAGCGCGCGCCGAAGGGCTTTGATTTCCAAGGGAAAATCGCCCGGTTTGGCTGCCCGGCTTTGGCCCCGAAGACCTTCCTCGGGAGGACAACGAGTCTTGCGCTAGCCGTCTGGGAGAAGAGGGGAAGTTCGCCTTCTTACCGGCGAGTTAAAACATCCTTTTATTTTTTTAAAACAAAAACAAAAACATATATTTTCTTCTTGTCATCAACAGGTTGGACTTCGCTCACATGTATCAAGTTTACAAGCCCAGAAGAGGCTTAAAAAGAGGAGACGACAGTAAGGTAAATGCAAGTTGCATGTTTTGCTTCAGGTTCTTCCCAGCTGGGGTGAAGGACAGTTGCCCCCCCTTTTAGTGCAATATTGGGGTTCTGCTTTTAAAAGAGCTTGGGGAAGAGAATGCACAAGTTTGGAGGAGTACAGGATAGGGGGTGGTTAAAGGATAAAATTGTTTTAATAGCCTCATACTATGAAAATCCATTTGGTTAGAAGTGTTGCTGGAAAGTATTTTCCTGGACATGTCTGTGGTAATTATCTCCCAGAAAAGTATCTTGGTTCAGGAGATTTTTTCTGTTTGCAAAGAAAATGTTTCTATCTTCTATTCAATTTCAGTTTTTTTTATCTAAACCAGTCCAGCTCTGAGTGATGTTGTGTCTCCCCCCTCCCCCCCATTCCTTGTTTTCCTTTCAGGAGACTTACAAGTTGCCTCACAGGCTGATTGAGAAGAAAAGGCGTGATAGGATTAATGAATGCATTGCCCAGCTGAAAGACCTTTTACCAGAACACCTCAAACTTACAGTAAGTGGAAATCTGGCCGATGTCCAGACTTGTCTTCTTTTTCAGAGAGGTTAGGCTGAATGGATTTTTGTATGGATAAAAGCGCCATCTAGAGGATTCCCTGGTCACTGCAGATGAAAGTGAAAAGGGCTGTGTCTGGGTAGCATTGCAGTGTTGTGCCTTGGTCTTGTAATTCTGAAGAACTTGCATGTGAGGTTCAGAATATACAATACCTTAAATCTGATAGGAGACCACAATTTATTTTGGAGTGATTGGGTAGCTTTGATTGCACCCTTTTTTCTATGTTACTATATTGTTGCTTCAAATTCCATGTTCTAATTTATTAAAAAAAAAAAAAAAAACTCCAGAACTTTGAAACTTAAAAGTTTCATGTTTTCTGTTAGGTTTCTGTGATAAGATAGGACTGCATGCCTGCACAGTTAAAAAATAAGGCAAATGTTACATCAGTTTCCATTTGAAAAATGAGTCCTGATTTGGGCTTTGTATTTTGGAATTGTTTTTAAAAAACACTTTCTCTTTAGTTATGTAAAAATATTGTTTTATTTTTTCATTTTTTTAACCTGAAATAATTATATAAACATAGCTGTAACTCCTCTTATTGTGCTTATTCACAGGGTAGATTTAAGTAGCTTTTGATCAGCATAAAAGTGGATATCATTGGGAACATGCTGTGTTTAATTCAGTCCCTGCTCATTTCCTCCCATACTTTGCCAGGACATATTGCTCCCGCATTCTGTTTCCTTCAACTAACCAACTCATTCCCTTCCTGTTTTCAGACTTTAGGACACTTAGAAAAAGCGGTTGTTCTTGAACTTACCTTGAAGCATGTCAAAGCATTAACTGGTCTTATTGAACAACAGCAACAGCAGATCACAGCCCTCCAAACAGGTTTACATGCCGGTGAGTACTTGTCTTTAACACCTTTCCTAGAGTCCAGGGGTGTCCAACCTTGGCAACTTTAAGACTTGTGGACTTCAACTCCCAGAATTCCTCAGCCAGCTGTGCTCCCAGGAATTCTGGGAGTTGAAGTCCACAAGTCTTAAAGTTGCCAAGGTTGGACACCCCTGCTATAGTCACAGACGCCTTTCACATCAAAATCCTCTATTAAAAAAATAGTGCTGCTCGTTACAACAAACTTCTCATGGTAAAGGATCTTTAATTTATCCTTGCCTCAATTTTTTAAAAGAAAGAAATATGAAACTTGGCAGTCTTTGCCTTTTGATTTTGAACTTATGTTCTTTCCATTCAGGAGGAGTTCTTTATTTAAGTTCTGAACACTTAAAAAAAAAAAAAAAGATTGGGCTACTGAACCATGTATCGTCTGTAGATCAAAAGGACTTTTTCTTACATTATATTCCAGCAGCCTAGAAATCTGGATTAATTATTGCAGTTCTAAATTGTCAAGAAGTTCCTCTGTTATTTCTTTAAGTCTGCTTCTTCAAGCTATATTCTGTTATCCTTTAAAGCAGTCCTTGAAATTTATTGGGTGGTAGTTCCCAGAGTTTTATGTACATTGGAAGTTGCAGTCCCAATTAATTCAGAGAACATCAAGTTGAGTACAATTGCTTTCAAGTTTATATTATTTTATATTTTGACCCAATATTTTCTTCTATAACTGAAGGAGCCCTTTATTTGGATACTACTACCAGTAGCATAAATAGGCTGTCCACATTAACAGTGATAATTTCTCAGGTAAGATGTTCTAGATGTAACAACAAGAGTAGGAATAGTGGAAATGGGGATATTCTGAAGAATTGACTTGCTAGGCCAAGAACTCCCTGCTGTCTCTCACATTTAGGATTGCTTATTGCATGGATGATTAGCAATGTACAGATAGCCCTTTCTTATGTTATTGTGAATGAGCTCCAGGAATGTGGAGAAAAGGCCATATGAAGGAGCAGATCCATCTAATGAAATAATCTAAATGTTTAAACATTGAGCAAAATGTGCAATTACACAAGGTTAATGTAAGAAGCTCTTGCATGTAGTTAAATTGATTTGTGCCTGCTTTCATTGAAGCCTGTAGTACTCTGATGTTTCGGTTTTCCATTAACTAAAAAGATCTGACAAGATAGTATCCTATAAAGGATTCTTTTTTCATTCCACTTTATTTTCACCCTATTCTCACCTGTTAATAGAGACTTACCCTGACAAAGAACTAATTTCATTCAGCTGCTTCTCCCCTGCTCCAAACCTGGACATTCCATTGAAGTGATAATTTTTAATTAAGTATAATAAAACATGGATTTCACCCTTAGACACACAGATAAATTAACCCATTACAACCAAGTTTCTGAAGCATTTCCCATGTGCATACTTACCTGGAAGGAAACTGGGGTGACTTAATGGCTTTTCAGTAAATAAACTTTCTTAGGGGTGCTTTATATTCTCATGTTCACTAAATCTTTTTGGTGTGTCAGATTAATTTGTGACTGATGTATTTTCAGATAAGCTGCCACCACGGAGTCTTGAATCTAGCCAAGAGATATTTCGGTCTGGGTTCCAGATGTGTGCCAAAGAAGTGTTACAATACCTGGCCAAGCACGAAAATGCCAAGGATCCAAAATCATCTCAGTTCATGACCCACCTGCACAGAATGGCAGAAGCTCTGCAGAGTGGAATCAGCCGAACGCCTGGAGATGCCACCCCAAAGCTTACAGATCTGAAGGATAAATCTCCATCTCTGACCAAAGCTTCTGAGGCACATGGGAAAAACTGTGTGCCTGTGATTCAGAGGACTTTTGCCCACTCCAGTGGAGAACAGAGTGGCAGCGACACAGACACAGACAGTGGATATGGGGGTGAGCTAGAAAAAGGTGACTCTAAATCTGATCCACAGTATTTTAAAAAGGACACGGAGCTCAAGTACGCTGCCCAAGAGAGAATCACTTCTATTAAGCAAGAAAACGAGGATCCACCAGCAAAACGGACCAGGATGGACATGTCAGAGGATGAAGACCATTTTAGTAGTAATGTGCTTGGCTCTTCCTCCAACAGCTTCTTAGGTCCTCATCCCCACCAACCTCCCCTCTGTTTGCCTTTTTATGTTTTCCCTCCCTCAGCGACAGCCTACCTGCCTATGTTGGAGAAGTGTTGGTATCCAGCCTCTATGCCTATCTTGTATCCAAGCCTCCCAACGTCCACTGCAGCACTTTCAGGGTTAATGAACCCAGAGAAAATGTCTTCTCCTTTGCTATTGCCTCACCGACTCCCCTCGCCTATACCATCCCATTCCCCCATGGACTCTACAGCTCTTCTTCAAGCTTTGAAGCAGATGTCTCCTTTGGATCTGGAAACCAAAGACTAAACAAGGAGAGCCTCTCTTGCTCTATTTGGTTGAGTTTTGAAATTATTTTGGATTTCTCCCCCGTTCTAAACTGTATTTGGGAGGCTACGTGTCCAAGTCCTAGGAAAGATTTCAAAGATGCATCCCAGTTAGTGGAAAAAAAGGAGAGGTGTGTGTTTTATTGCTACATTGAAATGTTTGGATATGCTTTTACCTTTCAGCTATCTGAAAAACCTTAAATCAGCTAGGATTATACTTTGAAGCTGTGAAAGAAAACAAAAAGATTAAACAGATTTAGAGAATGTGCAGAAAGAAAAATCTGATGTGTCTGATGAGGACTTTTCAGGTAATGATCTCGAGAAGCAAAACTTCAGAATTGGATAGAATGGCTTCGGTAGCTTTCTGGCACCACCAATATCTGAGATCTTAACATCTAGATACATAACATTTATCATAGCATTGCTATGAATCCTTCCAGTAACAGTCATTGGCTAGTAAAGCATAGTAAGTAATTCAGGGAGATTTTGAATTTAGTTTTTTTGCCTATTTCAGCTCAACAAAATTTCCTTCCTCTGCCCCAAATACTGTCTGGAAGTTTTGTTTAGTTTGAGCTGCTAGATAGGTACTACTATGAGGAAGCCATTTTGAAAAAAAAAAAAAAACCAGACCATATACTTTCTTTTCCTTATTGCAGATATTATTTCTCCTAATTTCTGGACAAAGCCTATGGGATATTCGCTAGGAAAGGACATTGGCTACCATAATAATTAGTTACTGGTCCACTTCTGACTAACAAGTATCATCAGGTTGCTACTTTGATACGGAAATGGCTGTTACTCTGAATCGAAGTCTGTTGTGAAGTATAGTAGAATCCTATTGTCTGCTCAGTTCTCAGTTTTTCCCCAAGTGTTGTACTACCTGAAAATAATCAAATATATTTTCTATTCTAAAGTGGTTTCATATCTGTAGTTGAACATATATAGCTTCATTCTTCTGAATGCTAATATAAACTGGTATCTAAATCAACACCATAAAACACATTATAATTTGACACAACAGAGGCCTTACTTGGAATATTTTGAGATAACTGGTAGTAGCCCCTAACATGACCATATTATGCAAATCCAGAGCCATTTCAAACATATCCTTTCAGCATCTTCTTCCTAGACCTGCAGGGATCTGCGTGTAGCATTTTATATTAGAACCAGAGACAGTTTTCTTGGTTATAGCAAAAAATGGACAAGTGGAAGCTGATGAGAGAAAGAGTGTGTATGTGTGTACATCATATTTCCCCACACACTCATCCATTCAGGGCAGTACAGAAATTCTCTTACAAAACTAAAGTTTCTAATTAGGGCAGAAAAGTATAAGAAGAGTCCCTCTGCATAAATTGTGCAAAACATTTTTGAAAAGAATTTACTGCCAAGGTTGGTTATTGAAATTGGATTAGAGATTGTAACAAGCAGATGAGCAACCATCTCTCGATAAGGAGGAAGCACCTCCACCTTATGTGGTTAAAAAAAAGTGTGTGGTATGATTTTAGATGTGATATTCTTTAGTTTGCAGTCTTAAGAACCACAGCCACTCCCAGGGATGAATTGTGAGTCATGGATTGTGGTCTTTGCCTCCTGCTTGTCATCTTGGTTGCTGGAGCATGACAGAGCAAGGGAGATGCCTGCCATTTTCCTGGAAGATGGACAGCAGAGCAATACAGCACAATAGAAAAACTGCCAACCTGTAAATTGACCCTAGATGGAACACATCCTGTAGGAAAGAACAATCCATCATGATTCTGAATATTAAAGTTTTGAAAGATCAAATGGTGAAATGCTGGTATTAGTAATTTGTTTTGAGAAAGGTCCTATTATCCTCTGATTTTCACTTATGTTATTGCACCAACTGCTAGAATGCACTATGCTCAATTACAGGTTGTGTTTGACCATTTATATTTTATTGTTGGTTTGAAAGAAACCTGCAGTTTTTGTACACAGTTGTTGCCTTTCTTTGCAAAAATCTATTATAAATGTGTACATATGCATATTCTATGTTTCAGAAGTCTATTATTTGTAAAACTACTTGAGTTCAAAGAAAGTGGGAAATATGAATGTATTCCTGTTTTTTTTTTTTTTTTTAAGGAGGGGAATGTCTTGTTCTTCCTCTCGGGAGAAATAGAGTGTTTCTATTTTTGGAACCTTCTTGAAGATGGGTAGAGTGTAAATATTTTTATCAGAGTAAAAGTTAAGTAGTTGTTTAAAAAAATACTTAATAAAATTATTTTCCTGTGGAACTTGAGTTTTTGTTCCTCTTTGGGTCTGAAGAACCTATTGATTGTAATAAGACGGAAGTGTCTAAGGTGGATGTAGTTGTAGAGAAATAGAAAAATAATCTAACTTGAGTTTAAGTCCACTTAACTGGACTTTACTGGAACAAGAGGTCAGTTGAGGTGATAAGATGGGCATTGGTGTTCCCATACCATCAAAGGACTACAACTACCTGTCCGTTTCCCATGTGGCTCACTTGCACTATTGTAAGAATGTAATCATGTGCCTCATTACCTTTTTTTAATGAAAGATATGGGGTTACAGTGGCCTCATGTTCTATGCATTGTTTTGTTTCTATTTCATATGATAACAATGTTCTTGGGCAAAGCTATGTAAAATGGGAAAAACAATTAAAAAAAAAAGATTAACATATAATAGGAACTACAAGTACTATCCTGGTATAATGAGACATTATTTTAGATGTCTCCAAGATTTGCCTGGAAGAAGAAGATTATTTCAGGATGATGTCAATGGATTAATACGGCCACCTGGCCATGTCTCGTTGAGATAATTCCATAAGCTGGGGCCCTAACGGCCCTCACCCTTGATACTGCATATCTAACTTTAGTTGTCAAAAAGATCCCAAAGGATGGCCTTCAAGGATGAATGAAATATTTGGCAGCTACATATCAGATACAGTATCATTCCCCTCCCTTTAAAAAACAAAAAAGCAAGGAACGCTCTAAAGCAGGGGTATCAAACTCGTGGCCCACAGACCGGATGCGTCACATGCTGGCCCCGCCCCCACCCAGTTTAGCGAAGGGGGGGAAAGTCCCAATAGATCATGTGGCCACTGCTGTGATGACTCAAGTTTTGATACCCCTGTTCTAAAGGGAGCTCCAAACTAAGTCTGGTAAAAACACAAGTGGCATAAGAAATTGCTCATGAGATTTTGGCAACTGAAAGACAGATTGAGCATTCGCTTGGGTTACTTTTTTCTCTTACTATATTTCTACTTAAATTGTAATTATTTCTAAATTTCAGGTGTATCGTAAATGTTACCTATCTCTTGACTGTCTTTTCTGCATTGCTACTTTTTTGGTGAAACACAAGTGGTTGTCCTGTGTTTGCCATCACTGTCCCTTCAGAAGGAATGAATGTGCCCCTGGAACTGCCCTGTATATATCATTTTTGCCTTAAAGGCATGTCCTTGTTTCTGATTGTAAAGGAAAGGCAAAGGCATTTCAGAAGAACAAAAGGCAGAGCCCATCCCCCTTGGTGCCAAATAGTGGCGCCACTGAACTACAGCAGGACAAGCTACTGCTTGCAGAGCAATCACATCAGCAGATCTTCCTAGCTTACCTCAATGGCGAGCCAATTTTTCCATTGGCTAACCTCTAAATAATTCACCATTCACTCAAATCACATTCAGAATTGAAATCCTTACTTACATGGTCACTCCAAACACTTTGTCTATGGAGATTCTCAGTCATGCAGGTCTTGGTTATCCCAAAGGTGCTTTTTTTCAAGAGGCAACTGGACTTTCTGGTTTTTCTTTGAAGACGTTTCATTCCCCACCATCCTGTCGGAGTTGAAGAAGCTTCTTGGATGAGAAGTGAAACATCTTCAAAGAAAAACAGAAAGTCCAGTTGCCCCTTTTAAAAAGTATCTTTGGTCCAAACACTTTAATTTTCTCATATTTTCTTTTCTCACTTTTTATATTCTATCAATAGAGAATTTGCTGTAGTGGTTCAGGTGCCAGGTTAGAAGTGTAATTCCACCTTAGACACAAAGCCAGCTGGGTGATCTTGGACCAGTCATTCTCTCTCAGCCCTAAGAAGGAGGCAATGGCAAACCACTTCAGAAACCATGCCAAGAAAAGTACAAGCACTAATCCAGGCAGTTAGCAGGACTCAATACTGACTTGAAGGTACACACACACACAAACACAAAAGAGTAAAAATCTTGATATGACAAGATTTGGTCTATGGGTTCATATGGGTAAGTGTAATCTAAACCAACTCACTTTTTGAGTCTTGGGTTCAGAGAATTCAGAAGCAAAAAGTCATCAGTGATCTAAAAGATTTCTGATGTAAATGAAGGACGTGCCTGTCCATTGCTGTTACAAGGTATAGGCAGTTGCTTTCTATATAATTGAAGGTTTCAAATCATACCTGTCACATTAAAAGGAATCAAAGTTGGAAGTTACCTGACACACAGATCAATGTGGCAAGTTCCAACCTAGCTAAAATAAATTTATAAAATAAATATACTCCGTAGCAAGCATGCATGATTAAAAAGACATATCTCTAATAGCAATCCAGCATGCTTTCTCTGTCCATCAGGCTGAGCTAAGTAGGAAACAGTTGAATTCATAATTTCATTCTAGTCTAAAAGTAGATAACAACAATTCCAAATGAAGGGCGATATTTTCAAAGAGGCTGCCACAGTTTGAGCTAAGATACGAAGCACACAAAGTTGAGTTATAGACTCAGCAGCTAGTCCTTGAAATGCACAAAACGTTCAGCCTCCATCTGAATACATCTGGAACTGGTCAGCTCTGAAGACCAGCAGGACTCTTAGGAGACCACTAAATGTTTATGGGGATTCTCAGTCATCCAAGCCATGGTTGTCCCAAAGGTGCTTTTTTCAAGAGGCAACCCTAAAGCAAAATGGAGTCCTTATTTCAGAGTTCACTCACTCCTCTTTTGTTACTTAAACCTCTAAGCTTCTGAAGTCAAGGAGGGAGAGATCACACTTAATTTAAATCAAATGTTATTCAAACTTGGCAATTTTGAGATATATGGACTTCAGAGTTCCCCAGCCAAGTTTAAAACATATTTAAAGTTGCCAACTTTGAAAAACATATTTTAAAAAGTGGTTGTGTTTCCCATAATATAGATGGGAGACATGTGCTGCCTCAGAAATTAGCCATGCTGTTTTCAGAGACCATTGCTATAAACTTTACAACACATTTCCATTATTTGTCTGGACGTAATGAATGCATTGCTTTCTCTGTAAAGGAAATGGTTCTGGGCAGCTGCACCAAATTCAATTTGATATGAGGTTCCTATACTACTTTGTTCACCCTAGATAACTCTGAATCAATTTGCAATTTTAGTTTTGAATCCTCGTCTCTCTCACACAAGACATTTATTTTTAAGTCTCCTGTTGTTCTGTTGGCATCGGCATTGTTTTTCTTTGCAGATATTCACGTTGTTAATAACCATTTCTTTTGACTCAAAAGATTCTCTTTCCGCAAAAAAAAAAAAAATATTGATTTTTTAATTAATTACATTTCTTAGTGCTTAATAAACATGTCTGGGTATTTGATTTGCTTAACAATGCTGATTAGATTCTTAATCTCAATCTCTTTTTTCCAACTACTGGTAAAATGTTTGATAGTACTCTGTTTTTGCTTAATTTTCACTGTCAATCTATCCATTTCTGCACAGTATAGTATCTTCTTAATTATCTCTTCATCTTGCGGTGTTTCTTCATTTTTCCAATATTGTGCAAATATAATCCTCACTGCTGTTACAACATGTAACAGATATATTCTTTGCAGATATACATTCATGTTGTTAATAGCCATTTCTTTTGACTCAAAAGAAACTGAAATACAATACTAGCATTTGATATTCTGGAGAGAAGTTCCCTGAGGATGGGCTCTGAAAGCTTGGAAGAATAAACCTTTGGCCCTGGTGAACAACTTAGATTGCATCCCACCAGCATTTCCATTGCTGATTCTAGCAAAATATCAGCCAGTATTGTGTAGCAATAAAACTGTTGGAATAAGTTTTATTCAGACTTAAGTTCCCACCAATACAAAACTGACTGGATATCTCAGGGACAGCTGTCCACCCGCAGCCCAACTTAGTGAATCGTTATGGTGGGTACAGAAATTAAGAGAGAGCCTCATGTCTCAGAAAATAGACGGGATATAATTGTAACAAATAATTCAGAAAACTCTAATGACATACCCAGTTCTGGTAATCCCTGTAACTTGTTACTGGAAGAGGAGTTTCTAATAACATACTTAGCTTCTTTTGAAATTTGAATGGGAAATAACTTGTAATTTACTTCAGGTGATGCTGCATGCACAATTGCTTTTCTAGGAAGGAAAAGTCAAAGACAATGCTGACAATATATGCCATTTCATGCATCTAATTAACTCTCAGAGATGTTGCCAGTATATTAACTCTTCCAATATTTAAAACAGCAAGCAATCCTTAGGACTGAACTATGCATAATGCAGTTCCATTTAATGTTATCTAATAGTAAGCTCCTTGTCTACTAATATCCTTGCGCTACTAATACAAGATAATGTTTGTATCTCACAGCTGAACTGTGAGGTCCTTGGTGCTCTCTATGCTTGGCTGTTTTCTTGCATATATTTCATTACCCAACTATGTAACATCATCAGTGCATTCTGAAAGAAAACAACCAACAACCCCTCATATGATTGTACTTTACTTAGTTACCCTCTATATACATGGAGCAAAAACAGCATAGACAGTGTTGGCATTGCAATACTGAAGTAGAAGCTACAACAGTTAAGGGTTCCATGCAAGAGTGAGAATGGTTATGGATGGTTTTTCAGCAAGCATTACAAACAGCCTTAGACACAACATGATATGATAACCATGTTATCATTCCATAGTATTCAATTCTGGGTGGTAGCACGTTTTAACCAGTATGTCTCAAAGCAACTAAAGCCCAGTTTTACTCTAACAGGCTCATGCTGTTCTGGGCAAACTAGAATCCTAGACACTACTTTGCAAGCCAATCAGTGATTGGATGCTGCTGATTTGGATTGGTTCTAGCGAACCAGTAGCTCAGACAATCAGCTGGCCCCGCCCACCTTCCCCTGCCCTATCCTGTCCTATATTTCTGCATTTTTCAGCTCAGGTGATTTGCGCAGTAGAGCAGACTGCCGTGCCTCAGCTGTTTTACTCACTAACACTGACATAGAAGGTAAATTTTTAAGCTTGAAATGGGCAGTTTTTTAATGCTGTGCGCACGCTCTCATACAACCAGTAGTAAAAAATTTTGAATCCCACTACTGAAGCCAACATACCATTAGCTGCATCTTATCAACAAGGAATTATATCTAGTGTACTCACACACACCAGAGGTATTGAAAGAAATCTGAAAAGATCACAGTAGTTGTGTTTTACACGGAAACTAATGCATAAACAGAAAAGATTAGACCAAACAGATGGTTGTATGCATCTAGTAGAATGTTTAGTAAAGATTGAAAAATGAACAGAGGCATTTTAAGATCTTCTAAAATTAGTAGAAAAGTGGTGAATAACTCATGATCTTTTGCAGCATCCAAGAAATGTTTGTTTTGTTTAAAGAAACAAAAATGCCTGTATATGAAAGTGTATTTTGAATACACCAGGAATCGAGTACTTAACTGTGTATGGTAAAACAAGAGGAGACAAGTATTGAGAGCTATCAATGAATGTGGATTGAATACAAAAGTGAGTGGCCTGCATGAAATGTGCTGAGATTTTCTGCTCATGTACAAAGAATAAATGACCAATGAAATGCAAAACCATTACATGAAAGAAGAATGATTGGGTTGAAAGGGAAGTTAAGAATAATGGTTGGAAGGAATTGATGACATCACCAAAAAGGAAAAGTGAGAAGTTTATAGAGCTAAAGGCAATATTTGAAATGATGGAAGCAAGGATGGTTTGCTGGGATAGAAAAGTCCACTGTCCATAGTCAATAGAATATAATTCTTTATTGGCCATGTGTGATTGGACACACAAGGAATTTGTCTTGGTGCAAATGCAATGAAACTGAATTAGATTTAGCTGTGTTTCCTTTTCATTTCTTGCCTCGTCTCCTCGGGTTACTATTTCTTATTCCTTTTCGGTACTTACCCTGAAAAAGAAAAGAGGTAGTCTTTGACTTACAACCACAAATGAGACCAAAATTTTTGTTGCTGAGGGAGACAATTGTTAAGTGAGTTTTGCCCCATTTTAAGACCTTTCTTGCCACAGTTGTTAAGTGAATCACTGCAGTTGTTAAATTAGTAACAGGGTTGTTAAATGAATCTGGCTTCTCCATTGTCTTTGCTTGTCAAAAGTTTGCAAAAAGTGATCACATGACCCCGGGAAACTGCAACCATCATAAACAGGAGTCAGTTGCCAAGCATCTGAATTTTGATCACATGACCATGGGAATGCTGCAATGGTCGTAAGTATAAAAAACAGTCATAAGTCACTATTTTCAGTACCACTGTAACTTTGGTCATTAAACAAACTTGTAAGTCAATGAATACTTGTAGTATGGTGGGTAGATATACACAAATGATTTCAAGATAATTCATCTTTAGAGACATGGAAAGGAACAGAGAGGGGGCAAAAAAACAACAACCCCAACCCAATGCAGACTAACAGGCATATAGTAAGGATCCCTTAAAATAATCCCTTAATTTTTTTTAAAAAAAAGACCTTGTAGCCAGGTATCCCATTAATAAAAGCAAATTTATTTATATTAGAGAGACACACACACATAGTGAGTCTGAAGATCCCTGATAGGTAAACATGGGAAAGTTTTGATTCAGAATCCAATACTCCCATGGTATGTCTGTCTCTCTCTCTCTTTCTCTTTCCCTCTGTGTGTGTGTGTGTGTGTGTGTGTTGTGTGTGTTTTAATTTGCCACACAAATAAATCTTTACTTATCCCCAGAAGGAAATTGTGTTTAGGTACAAGGCTGTTTGCACAGTGCTCTGATTTCCTCCCTTGGAAAATCCTACAGAAGCGCCCTCTTGTTATATAACCAGCTCAGCAGATACAAATATCTATGCTAACTTGCCGTCCTATTCCTGCCTGTCCTCTTCCTTTTGCCATGAAGCAGTTTTCACCCAAAATGATCCTCAGCATGCAAGTATACTCTGTCCTGGCTGAAAAACAAGGATCAGATTAGAGGGAGGGAGGGAGGAAGCTTCAAAGCGTCTCTGTGCAGCTGGAGTTATCAGCCTGTGAGGGGGCTGCTTTGCACACCGCCTTCGCACTTGGACTGTTCAGACAGGGTGTGTTGAGTTCCCCTCTCCTGGCTTGTTTTCATGGTCTCACCCAGCTCTGACCTGCCTCAAATGTTGACACAATGTCACGTTTCCGACTCCAGTCTTTCATGTGCAGCCGGAGGCTAAATACGGCTGCTGGTTCCTGGAAACAGACGTGCCTGGCACCCTGTCAGTAGAAACCCAATCTCTATGCGGGCTTGGCACAGCACGCTGAATAACAGGGCCATAGCTCTTTCAGCAGGCTTTCAGCCATAAATAGGGCTCCCCGAGCAAGCTTCTGGGAATGTAGCAACATGATGAATGCTTTCTTTCCACAGAACATGAGGCTGTACAGAAAGCAAACGTGGGAATGCACCAGAGATGACAGGCAGGAAGGAGCTTAATCCGTGGTGGGAATATTTAATGCAGCTTTCCTGAACGTGATGCCCTCCCTATAAGTGGAAATACTGGTCATGGTTGTCCTAACTGTTCCTACAAACTAATGGTCAATTAGAAAGACATTCTATTCTCGACTGGGGAGACATTATAATGCCTCTGCGAATCTATTAGAACTGCGGGGGATCACAAAACAATGGAAACCTCCACCCAAGGACTCTGTGCCAGCTGAAACTGGTTCCAGAATCTCTCACTCCCACAGCATCAGCAGTGGTCACGAGATGAGCTAATTTATTTTCAGCCAGGCTGCAATGTATTTGAAACGGCAATGAAAGTCACTTCCTTTTTGCTCCTGTAAAGCGTTCAGAGCTGCTGGGTCAACCCACCTCCTTGGCCAACCCAGACTCTCCCATTTCCCCACCGGTGATCAGTCCCCCACCGATGATCACCACGGTCTAGGAGAAAAGATCGGAGCAATGTACACATTATGAAATAAAGCTTGAAATGGGAGGGTGAGGGCGGGAGGGGCAAGGTACCGAGTGCATGGAGTTTGCACTCCCCGATGAATCCTCTGGAAGAGCACTGACCAGCTTGTGGTGTTTTCAATCTTTTGAGGGGTGGTGGCAACAATGAAGACATCCACAGGAATGGAAGTGGTCAGAGACCGACCCAGTTGAACTTCCTGTGCTAAAATCTGCGTATTGCAGTGTTTTGGGCTAGGTATTAGATTTTTCCTTTGCAACTTTATGACCTGTCTCAGCTGGCAAGAAAGTAGGAACCCCAAGATGTCTTTCAGGGGATCAGAAATTTCCCTGGAGATTCTTCCCTTCAGGGACAAATATTGGTTGGGTCTCAGCTTCGAGGTTGCTTCTCCTTTTTTGCACACAACACAAAGACATGCAAACTCACACCTTGCCAGACCTTGAGTGATTTTTCTCTGCCTTTCTGGCTCATGGTTTCAAATGAACCCCATCGTAATTGCTATCAGTGCCGCACCCTTCTTTCAGGCTTCTCCATTCCCAGCATGTGGGCAGAGAAGGAGGCTGCAAGAAACATGTTCTTCTGCTGACACAAACTTGGGTTTCCCTATTTGCTTTTCTGAACAGCTCGGGAACTACATTGGAACGGGCATAGGTAGTTTCCATGCAAACTCACAAAGTCAATGTTTTCTGCAAAATCAGAAAATATTGGCATTAGATTAGGACGTGTGTAGAGTTCTTTTGCTGCCAGCGTAGGATTAAAGGCAGGCAGTGTGGAGGCTGGACATTTTGTGCCTACCCCTGTAACCTTAAGCATTTTCTCAGAAACAGGATGTATTTCTGTCCCGAAAAATTCAGCAGTAACTGAGAGGGTCTCATAATTTTAGCCTTTCATCATCTGCTTGGGAAACTCCCATAGGCAGATGCTGTTTTCCTGGGGGAGAAATCTAGCCATGTGCTCCAGAAGCTTCTTATCTTAATCTCTGACCAAGGTCCTAAATTAATCCCCTGCAGGGGTAGACAACCTTTTGGTTAGGCAAGCACTGACTTCAACAAGGAGCATGCTCGGAGGGATATGTTGCAAAATAACTTAGGACTGTGGCCTAGATGTGGATTTTCTTTTGTCTTCTTTGGGGAGACAGACTGATTAGGGTATTGGGGTTTTTCACCTAAGCTAAATTTATTCTAGAGGTTTTCAGTGTTTGTTTTTGGTTTGTTTTGATTATAAGACCTGATTATAAGAAGTTGCCCCCTGAATGGTTTGGAGGCTGCCTGTGTGTTGCTGCTAACAGGAAGGTGGGGGTGGGGGTTGATTTATGCATTAGGTATTAGGAACATGCTTACCATATATAAAATGTGTTTGCAGAAGGCTCTCGAAGTATACACACAGAGACACATGTCTGTTTTTCCACCCGTCCTCACACACATTGCCACATTGTGGCAGAAGAGCTGCCTCTTTATCTGTAAAGCGTGCAGTGACAAGTGCCGAGTGTTTTTTTGCAGGGCTCTGAAAGATTCCTTGAACTGTGTCCTAGTACAAAAGAGCCTTTGAAAAGAGAACGATGTTGTCACGGAGTGTTTCGGGCCAGCAGCCTTAACATGAACCAGAAAATTGTGACTTTAGCTGCTCTGGACTGGAAAAAAAAAGAAGAAAGAACAGAAATCTCATGGCACGTCAGCTTCTCCTCTCACAGATAACTGAAATGGTATGAGAGGCCTTTATGTATTCTCGGGAGAAGTGCACTTGAGGAGATGGAAAACGAAAGATGCACCAACACTATTTTTTTTACACACTATCGATGTCTTCTATCTGGGTCTACCTACTACAGGTAGAAGGTTTTTTTCCAGCAAAGGCTGTTCTGTCAGTTCAGGTGTAAATTAATTTCTACCTTTCAGGCCACGTAACTGATATCATCAGTGTCAAGAAAGGGTGACCCTGTGAAGTAAGATATTGGCTTTGGGTAACCCTTAGCTATGTGACAAAAGATTCATGCCAACCTCACTAGAAGATTATGAATAATACATACTCAAGTGAGAATCACAGAAAAAAGAGCATCAATCCTTCAGCATTTCTGCATGTTCTAATGAAAATGGCTTCAGTCAGGAGCTTATTATCTTATCAGGTAGAAATCTTCATAATGCATATGTCAAGGAATATCAAAAATAAAGCAAACACAGATGTGAAATTAGGACATTCTTAACATATCTACCAGATCAATGCAGGTTCACTATTGTTGTTGTTGTTGTTTCTATTGTATGTGAAACGCTCCACATCAACTGCTGAGCAACTAGTGCGGATGTGTGGATTTTCTGCATGATTCAGATGAGCCATATGGCTGCTCCATGATATGATGCTGATGCCTTCATATGGGAAGGATTGTTATTTTTATGGTGGCTTCACAGAGCGACCATGGGTTTGATACCAGTCAATATCCTGTAGGAATCAAAAATAGAAATTGGTAATCTATACCAGTGACCTTTTTGTTATAGTGTGCCGAAAGTGCGCACGCTTGCCTGCACCCACAATGCAATGTGCCTTGCCCCTCTCCGCATGCACATGCAATACCCCGCCTGCCCCCTTACCTGCTCTGCACATGTGCGTGCCACCCAGCTGATTTTTGGCCCATTTGAGGCTGTTTTTGCCCTTCTGGAGGCTCGAGGGAAGCCTCTGCAGCCTCAGGAGGCCGAAAAATGGGCCTTCCGGAAATTCTGGAAGTGCTGAAACTGGCCTGTTTTTCAGCCTTCCGAGGCTGCAGAGGCTTTCCTCAAGCCTCCCGGAGGGTGAAAATGGCCTCAAATGGGCTGAAAATCAGCTGGGAGGCATGCACATGTGCAGTGCAAGTAAGTTTGGCTGAGGCTCGCATGCCTACACAAATGGCTTTGCATGCCACCTGTGGCATGCATGCCATAGGTTCACCATCACGGATCTATACTGTGTAATAAGACAGAAAATCCTGCCATGATTTCAGTATATAGTATGACGATCTGATCTAAGAACTAGGAGCCATGTTGCAGCCTGGAGAATAGTAGAATGGTTGGCTCTTGTGGTGTGGAAAGGAACCATCTGAGTGTTTTATGAGAAGAATCTTGGTAACAATGTCTTACTGGAATAAGAGAAATTCCACATAAAGCCTCTAATCTCTAAAGGCCGCATGAGGAAGTAGAGACATGCGCCTGATTTAGGTGAAACAGTCCATTCCCAGGAAAGGTCACATTCAAGTCAGAAGATTTCCAAGTAATTAAAGCAAATTGGGGTGAATGAGTCATTTCGTTGCAGGAATTAGAAGCTAGGCAGGAGACGCCCTCTTCAACTAAGCTCAGAATAAATCCTTGGTAACTTGATTAAAGGCCTTTTTCCTTTAAGATCAGGATGTAAGAGCAGAGTGGAGACTCACTAAATCACATTCCTCATAAAAGTCAGGAGAACCTAAAATTTCCTCTGGGGACTTTGTGTTACACTGATATAGGGATGGCTGCAGAGGGCAGGGACTCATTTAATTTCTTCTCTTTCTTTGGAAGGCTGACGGTTGCAGTGGATCCAGTGATGATGCTTCAAATGTGTCATCACGTGGGTGGGGCTGGGATTTCCCTTTATTTTTGGTCCCCCCCCCCCAAATTTGCTGTTAAGTCTATTTTAGGTTTACACTAACACTTTCCATCCCCCTCCCAAATGGTTAGAAAACAGACATTTGGCAATACAGCCAGAAAGAATTCAAGGAACTGTACAATAGAAGTTTGGGGGCCATCAGTTGTCCATCTCTGCACTACCACTATGATATTTCTGACAACACATCTGCACTTTCTGCTTCCCAAGTGCAAGAACAAATGACATGATATTCCTTCCAATTGCCAATGAAGCTAATTGCCAATGCAATCTATGTTTGATGTTCAATATTTATTGTCTATGGAGATTCTCAATCATCTAGGTCATGGTTGTCCCAAAAGTGTTTTTTCAAAAGACAACTGGACTTTCTTTGTTTTTCCTTGAAAACGTGTTGCTTTTCATCCAAGAAGCTTCTTCAGTTCTGAATGAACTGAATTCATTATTACATGTTTACACTGCCTGACCTCTACCAACCTTTTGTTGGAAGAAATATCCCAACCTGGGTTCCTATCCCAACCTATCACAACCTGGGTTCAGTTCCAAGTGGGGAAGAAAGACACTGGAAACATGGTGACTGCTTGGAAAGATGGTTTAATGGTGGAGAGGACCACGTGGCTTGGAGCTCCAAAGTGAAAAGGACGATCACATACTTCAAGATGTTGGGTGAAGGAAAAGAAGGGGCAAGATCTTGCCCTTTCTTTTCCTTCACCCAACATCTTGAAGTATGTGATCATCCTTTTCACCCAGGATCTCCAAGCCATGTTGGAACTGAATCCGGAAGGATATTTCTTCCAACACTTTCATTCAAAACTACTATTTTCCAACCAGAGCCCTACAGAGTGGATGGTCTCCAGTACTTTGTATCATTCTAACAGCAGTCCCTGTTCTGATTGGCTGAAGTGCCTGGTATGCCACACCCCCTCCCCTCCAGCAAGGGGTGTGGCCAAGCTACTACTTCTCCACTGGTAAGCAGATATCATTTTTAAAAACCTCAGATTAATCCAATAATGGCTGTCTTCATCTTTGTTTTCCATTTGGCACATTCATCTCCCAACTGGGTTTCTACCAAGGCTGTATCCCTTGCTTTTCCATCTCATGCCTACAGCAGTGCAAATACACCTTTCTCCTTTAAAAAAAAGGTGTAATATAAGCACATCACTGCTATGTTTCTATGAATGGAATTATCATTTAGTCTTTGCTACCATGGGCTTACAAGAGGAAAATGGAGAGAAAGGACAATCTGTTCCACTGTTGCTTTGATTATTGAAGCATCAGAGCAACAAGGGGAAAAACAAGCTCAAAGAGTGTCCTTAGTACCAGTACAGACAGACCAGATAAAAGTACAGTTTGTTCAACAACTCTTCAAAGTTACGATGGCACTAGACAAATGACACTTACGATTGGTTCTCAGCATTCCAGCTGGTACCAGTGTCCCTGCCAAGCATGGCTAGACTGGCCCATTGCAGGATTGGAAGGATTAGTAACAAGGAAATTACAAATCAGATCTTGAAATGGTTATGGTCTTGACTGCCCCTGGCCCCATTGTTATGCCCCTGCAATGCAGACTGAAATTTCTGAAGGTGGCTGAAACAACTCAGAACAGCCACATGAGACAAGCATTCATATGGAATTGCCCAGAATGGAGATTAGCGGACTTTAAGTGCAAGCTAAAAATTAAGGTAGAGTATCCTTAAGGAGGGGTGACCAGTTTTTGAATGTACCACATTCTTATTCAGGCATCCATATAACAAAAGAGGAGAAATGAGAATTGAATGACTGCATGTTTCTCAGTGGCCTCCAGACATAACTTTTTGGTTAGTAAGCAACTAATAAGTAATTTCTCAATCATTGAGACATATAAGAAATCACTGCAATATATATCCTTTTTTTCCTATCTCAGCTTAGAATATTATTCAAATCAGTAAGATTTTCAAAATCTCCAGACAATGGAGATGCGAATGCTCCGATGGTCGGTAGGCCTCACCCTACTCGATCGCGTCAGGAACGAAGAAGTGCGTAGACGGTTCAACGTCGTGCCCATCCCCACAGTCATGAGGCAGTCCCGGCTACGATGGTTCGGCCATGTGAGTCGCGCCAAGGAAGAATCCATCATCAAATCTGCGATGAAGGTGATTGTCGGAGGAGCGAGACCGCGTGGTAGACCTAAGCAACGCTGGATGGACACGATCAAGGCCGATCTAGAGATCGCGAAGGCAGACCCGACATACGTGGCAGACAGAGAGGCGTGGAAGCAGTACTCAAGGACATTAGCGGACCTCGCCAGAGCGCGAGACAAACGCTGAAGAAAAAGAAGAAGAAGAAGTAAGATTTTCAAAAAGTACAAGAGGAAACTGGAATGGTCTTCGGAGAAGAAGCGGTTTAGCTTTGAGTTCTGGAAAATACTTTTGGGTGACACTTCTATGGAAATCTAATTTGAGGCAATACAATCTGGTCTTGGTTAAATGAGACCTGCCTTTAGAAGATCTTTAGATGAGACCTGCATATTAGAAGATCTTTAGATGCTTTACTAAATAAACATTATTAAACAAACTTTAGCTTAGTGTCATATGTCAAGCCAAGATCACTTTATCCAAAGGAAATGAAACCTGAATAAGTTTTGGTCTTGTTACTTTGATATTGATCAAAGTATTGGGTGGGTAGGTGGGTTAAGATAGTATGATCTTTCTTCTTTAGGTCATGAATGCTTCAGATAGGATATCACTAGCTATCATTTCATTTATCTGAAGACAGAAACTAGACCCAATATAAATACTAAAGAGTCTTCCTATGGAAAACCCTAGTTTTGTTATATTTTTATTCCTGGTTTTTCTATTGCACTAATTATATTTGAAGGATAATTGTATGTCTAGTTTTCTATTACCATGTTGTATCAGTTCTGCTATGGTGATTTGTGATCCATTATTTCTTAGCATGTTTTATATGAATTTGCTGTGGTGTGTTCAACAATCCTTGGTTGAATAAATCATGACTCACCACAATGTGTAAACCCAACCTTCATCTGAAGTATTCCTCAAGGTTTCCTAAAAGGGCCTTAATAGTTCAATGAATTTACAAACAAGGCTGTTTTACCTACTTCTTATAAGCTCTATAAACTTCTAAGAATGTAATCTTAGAATTTATACTTGGCACTGTGGCCTTGTCAACCACAGAGCATTCCTCAAACTTTATACGTACAGTACAATTAGAATTTACTATAATTTATATTGCATGTGACCTGAGGCACCACCTTGGAAAGCACAATGTCATATCATTTAGGGTCTTTTCAAACTGCTACCATTTCTACTTCCTAATCCATCCAAGATAGTTCAAAGCCAACCTTTGATAATCTTCACTTTTACTAAACACTTAGAATAAATAGAGATTACCATGATCCAGTAAAGGCTCTTAACAGTTGACCAATAGTGAATGCAAAAGAATGTCATTCAATCAAGGGCTCTTCAGTCATGGGTTCAAGAATAATAAACATTCCTCTATTTAGTCAAGTGGAAAAGAAGAATAAATAGTTGACACATCTTTTTATCCATTTTATTATAAGAGAGGCCTTTTCTCTCAAGTCTGGGAATAATTCTCTCATATGATTATGGAGATCCATAGCAGACTGAGAACTGAAAACAAAACTAACATGCTATGTTGTTATGCTGCATTCTTTCTATTTTTTAAAAAAGACAGCATGGCTCTACAAAGGTAGAACTATACTAACTAACCTGTTTAGAATTTTCTTTCTCAGAATTGATCAGATCATTCATTCATTCATTCATCACATTTATTGAGCTCCCCATCTCATGAATGTGACTACTGATGACATACAATAAAACTGAATATAAAAAAATAATCATTAAAAATGCTTCATAATAAAATATTATTAATATTTAAAAAGAGATCACATTTGGTGTTACACAAGCATAGCTATTTCATGGGGTGGGGGACCAGAGCTTCTTAGAAGGCAGAGGAAGAGCTCCCCTTATACAACTAGCACTAGAACCAGGGGTGGGATTCTACCAGTTCGCACCTATTCACTAGAACCAGTTGTTAACATTCTAAGCAGTTCGGAGAACCGGTTGTTAGAAGAAATTACTGGCCTAATCCTGTAAGGAAGGTAGGAAGGAAACATTCTGGTGTTGCTTACAGAAATTGCCCTCCGTTAGCCCTTATTACATTCTTGGCAGGACTAGACTTCCTGTCTCAGGAACTTCTCTGGAGTTTTTTCCCCCCTTCTTTGCTGGCACTTTGCTTGTGTGGAGTCACCATTCAAAGTTACAATGGCACTGAAAAAAGTGACTTATGACCGTTTTTCACACTTATGATTGTTGCAGCATCCCCACAGTCATGAGAGGCCAGGCAAGGAGATGCATGCCTCGATGTGAGTGATATTGAGTTGGCCACGCCCACCCAATAACATGACCACCAAGCCACGCCCACCCAGCCACATGACCACCTAAGCCACGTCCACAGAACCGGTTGTTAATAAATTTGAATCCTACCCCTGACTAGAACCCACCTTCACAGCATGCCAACCCAGGTACTTAGCCAGAAGGGACATGAATCTAAAGAGATGGTGACCATATGGACTCTGTCTACTTCCTCAGCCTCCCAACAATTTAAATCATTCCCAGATTGCAGGGCAGGATTCTGTCCTTTCTTCAGCATTTCCTTAGCATTTGCAACAAGGGCTGCATTAAACTGTAAATCAGGGGTGTCAAACTGAAGGCCTGTGGGCCAGATTTGGCCCATAAGATGCTTAGATCTGGCCCACAGGGCTGGCCTGGAAATAGCAAAGGACCAGCCCGTGGTGCCTCTGCTAGTGAAAATGGGGCACAAGGGGTGTTTTTGGCCTTGGCCAGCAGGGTGCTGCAGGAGGTGTTCATCCAGTCTGCTGTCTGTCCTATCTCTCCCCTGCCCAGCTGGCCCATGGAGGACAACTTCAATGCTGATCTGGCCCTTTAAGAAATCCAGTTTGACACCGCTGCTGTAAATAAATCAGAGTCACTTAATGCAACAAATGCTCAGCAAATTCTTCCACACAGCCTTTTAAGAGGATTTCTGAATCCCTCCACTCAAGAGATCTCACCTAGGCAATAAGGGCAGAGAAGTATTTTCATTTTGCTATTCTTACTGCCACTAATGGCACTCACCTGTTTCATCTCCTTCAGTTCTTCAAGTATGGAGAGTAATGGGTTCCACAAAAGGAGAGAGGTTGCATAGCTGTGATCTAATCTAAGACCTCAGCAGACTTCTTATTCCAAACAATGACCAAGCATTCAAATGGATCATACAGCAGAGCAGGAGAAACAATCTCCAGGTTCCTCTGAAACCCATCAAGGCTAATCAGTTGCTGAGAGCAGACCAATCTAATAGGTTCTGTCTTTCTGCATTGGATAGAGGGACCAGAGCATGCCATGGCTATTTAGGGCATGATCTGACCATGTTCTATCTAGATCACATTGCCACAGCTCTGACAAGAGAACCACATCAAGTTCTTGTCAATCATACCAATCTTTCATTTTAATCTTTACAGAATAAGGATAGAAATATATGCAGTTTTTGGAAGTAATGCCTTTTCCAGACAGATAACTCAATGATCAGAATTCAGCTAATGCATATAATACACTTCTCCTTCTTTGCTTTCCTCCAGTGTGTTTTCAAAAGAGTATGGAATGTAGCCAATTTATTTATGGCCCAATCGCTCCACCATTCCAAATTTATTATCTCTCTATTGGCAGTTGGAACGCTTTCTGCTACTATGACAATTAACCTATCTTAAAATGTAACTGCTACTAAATTCCCCAAAGACTTAATCAAGAGCTCCAGTTAAAACTTATCTGGCCGCCTCTTCTTTCAGCTACATCTTGAAACCTACAAGCTGATCCCAGCAAATAATTGGAAATCCTTAACCTGAATAGGAAAGTTTTATAGTTTTCTTCTTCTTCTTCTTCTTCTTCTTCTTCTTCTTCTTCTTCTTCTTCTTCTTCTTCTTCTTCTTCTTCTTCTTCTTCTTCTTCTTCTTCTTCTTCTTCTTCTTCTTCTTCTTCTTCTTCTTCTTCTTCTTCTTCTTCTTCTTCTTCTTCTTCTTCTTCTTCTTCTAGATAAAGTGAATCATGGCTGAATCATCCCATCCTTTAGCTGCCTTGATGGTAACTAACATATAATATGATGGAGGTGAGCAGAGAAGAACCAGTGGGTGGATCCAGCCCCAGCACAATTCAATACATTCCAATAGTGAAGCTTCTGCTAGGAATTCTTACCAGTCTGAAGAAATGAAAAAGGCAAACAGAGCAATCTCTCTTACAATGTGAAAAGTCAGAGCATTGAGTCATCCTTAGTCTTTCCATGCGCCCTACTGTTAGCACAGTTCACAGAGACCCTTAACTCAATAAGCTAACACAGAAGTGCTGTGGTATTTGCTGCTTTACATAATCTTTTAAAAAGTAATTTTGATTTTATTAAATGTGAAAAATGGAGGACAATCCAGACATCGTTCTCTGAGAAACTTTTAAAACAAAGATAGATTTATTTCCCCATGGCTAACATTTATATTCCATTTTATTACTTAGTAAACAAAGCTTTATTTGAGGGTTTTTTTGCCAGCTCACAGATTCATGTGACAAATCAAGTGCCTGTTGTTTAAAATGTGATCCATCTTATATGGTCAACTATGAACACTCCCTACCACATGCAATCTTGCCTGTCCTTTTTATGAACATAGTCTTAAAACAGAACTTCCTTGATATTTAAGTATAGAAGGTAAAGAGGGAATATTGGATTGAAAACTCTGCTTAATGAGCCTCGATGGCACAGAGTGCAACACTGCAGGCTACTTCTGATGACTGCCAGGTGACTGCAATTTGGCAGTTCAAATCTTACCAGGCTCAAAGTTTGACTGAGCCTTCCATCCTTCCGAGGTGGGTAAAATGAGGACCCAGATTGTTGGGGGAAATATGCTGATTCTGTAAACTGCTTAGAGAAGGCTGTAAAGCACTATGAAGCAGTATATACTGTAAGTCTAAGTGCTATTGCTATAAATCAGCGCATGAGTAAAACTTGACGGTTACTTATGTTATTTAAATTGCAGATGGGTTCATGTTGATTATGGTAGTTACTATATGTACTTTCACTAGAAAGGTGTAATAGCCATGTGTTTTTGAGAAGCTTTTGAGAATTTAATCTTATTTGCGAGTTTCATATGAGTTGAATTTGATTATTGGTGATACATGAGCATCTCCATGTTTCTTTTTTTGACAGAATAACAGAATTGGAAGGGACCTTGGAGGTCTTCTAGTCCAACCTCCTCCTCAAGCAGAAAACCCTATACCATTTCATAAATATGGTTGTCCAATCTCTTTTTAAAAACTTCCAGTGTTGGAGCATTCACAACTTCTGGAGGCAAGTTGTTCCACTGATTAATTGTTCTAATTGTCAGGAAATTTCTTCTCAGTTCTAGGTTGCTTCTCTCCTTGATTAGTTTCCATCCATTGCTTCTTGTTCTGCCTCCAGGTGCTTTGGAGAACAGCTTGACTCCCTCTTCTTTGTGGCAGCCCGTGAGATATTGGAAGACTGCTATCATGTCTCCCCTAGTCCTTCTTTTCATTAAACTATACATATCCAGTTCCAGCAACTGTTCTTTATATGTTTCAGCCTCCAGTCCCCTAATCATCTTTGTTGCTCTTCTCTGAACTCTTTCTAGACTCTCAACATATTTTTTACATCATGGTGACCAAAACTGGGTGCAGTATTCCAAGTGTGGTCTTATCAAGGTATTATAAAATGGTATTAACACTTCATGTGATCTTGATTCTATCCCATTTTTAATGCAACCTGAAATTGTGTTGGCTTTTTTTGGCAGCTGCAGCAAACTGCTGGTTCATATATGAGTCATTGTCCACTAGGACTCCAAAGCCCCTCTCACAGTTATTACTATCGAGCCAGGTACCACTTATACTATATCTGTATCAGTGGTGGGATTCAATTTTTTGTACTACCAGTTTTGTGGGCGTGGCTTGGTGGGCATGGCAGGGGAAGGATACTGTAAAATCGCCAGTCAGAAGTGGTTTGTCGGTTCTCCGAACTACTCAAAATTTCCGCTACCAGTTCTCCAGAACTGGTCAGAACCTGCTGAATACCACCGCTGATCTGTATATTTGGCTTTTCTTGCCTAAATGTAGAATCTTACTTTTTTCACCATTGAATTTCATTTTGTTAGATAGCACCCCATATTCAAGTCTGTGAAAATCCTTTTGTATCTTAGACCTATCTTTTGGAGTGTTGGCTATTCCTACCAGCTTGGTGTCATTTGCAAATTTGAGGAATTCCCCATCTATCCCTCATTCAAATCATGTTGAAGAGTACTGGGCCTAAAATAGAGCCTTGGGGTACCCCGCTTCATACTTTCTTCCATGTAGATGCAGTTCCATTGAGGACTACATGTTGAATGTAGTTGGTCAGCCAGTAATGAATCCATCTAGTGGTGATGCTGTCTAACCCACATTTCTCTGTCCTATCAAGTAGTAGGTTATGGTCTACTTTATCAAATGCCTTACTGAAACCCAAGTAAATTATATAAGGTCTGTCATTGCTTAGCTTTCCCAAGATGCTATGACATGCTGTCTTATGTTGGCAACTAATCCTTAATAGACAGCCCTATATTATTTAAAAAATATTTTTAAAAACATTACAATTAAAAGATGAGAACTAATGCAACCCAAAATAAATAAATGAATATAAATAAAAAATAGAAGATGGAAAAAGGAAAGGAAAAGTAGAAAGTTAAAGAAAGAAAGAAAAAAGATAGTATAGTATAGAATATAGCAAAGGAAAAGAGAAGAAATATATAAGGAAATTACTTCTCCCTTCATCACAAGTATAAACATTTTAGCAACATCATCTCCTCTTAAAATGCAATAAAAGATTTCTTCTCTCTGTTTCCCACTTCTTATCTGTAAACATATCCTTAAAGCCACATCATTTGGTCCTGATCAGCAAAAGTTGATTAAGAGTTAACAGATTACAACCTATCTATTCTAACCTTGATCAAATAGACCAACTTTATATTCCTTTTTTTTTACTTCTAACAATCTTCATTTCTTATATTCCCTTCAAATACTTTTCTACAATCTGATTTCTTTTCATTTTTCTGAGTTTCTTCTCACAAAATGCTTCAAAACTTTAACAAAACTCTTTTGTAAATCCAACATATCCAACTTATCCAGGTCACTCTTTTGGTTTATGATTTATATATCCCTTTTAAATTATTAAGGTATCAGCCAATTTCATTTGTACTTCTAGTATAGCCTCTTTTCCCATATCATTCTCATAGCCTGTCATTTTCAAATCATTCTCATGTCTGTGCAGTAAAACTTGTTTCTCTTTGATATTATCTTTTAAACATAGATTATCTATAGTGTCAGAGATTTTTAAAATTAACTTCTGAGTCCATTGCTCACAAATCTCCTTCAATACATCTGATTGAATGTATTTTGCTCCATTCTATATCAGTAGGTAAAAATTAAGTGTTCTTCTCCTTTAATTGTAATTTTAGTTCCTTCTGGTTCCCTTTTGTTTCCAATCTTCAAAGTCCCATCCTATCATTAAAAAAAAGAACAATTCAAAAGTACAATATTGTACCATAGGAAGAATTCATTTACTTAATCTCCAAATCTTATTTCAAATTCATTTGGACCTTTACTCCATTTGTAAATTTCCAAAATCAACATTTTAAATATTTTTGTGCTATTTATTCCAAAAGAATTAAAAAAAAAAACCCATAGCGCTATATTTAAACTTATTTTGCTAGGGTTTGAAGGTATTTCGCTTGGTGTTATGAAGGTTCCTACTTCTTAACTGCTAAAAGCAGTTAAGAAGTAATTTGTGAAAGTGATCAAGAAATGAGACGTGGTGAGCCTTATGTCTACATAGGCTACATTATGGCTGTGAACCTAGTTCAAATCTCTTGACTCTAGACCAGGAGTGTCAAACTCATGTTGTCATGGTGGTGTCACATGACATATCGGGACTTCCCCCCCCTTCGCTAAATCGGGCATGGGTGTGGCCAATACAGGATGCATCTGGGCCACAGGCCGGGAATTTGATGCCCCTGCTCTAGACCCTCAACTTAGGAGCTGACTGCAAAAACTTCAATTCCTGCAGTCTGCTCATAAGAAGCATCTGTCTGGAGTACATGTGGACAATTTCATAATCTCCCCTTTTTCCAGAGAGACTTTGCCAGTCAGAATCCATTGCATGGCTGATGATCTCCATTGCAATGTCATGCAATATAATGCCCCATCCTTCAAGAATATTTAGTTTGCCATAAAAATCTCACCAGAAATCCACAGATAATACCATATAATTCTGTACAGATGTATAAGACTGCCCTAAAGTACCTTTTTATATAATAAGAACAGAAATCAATAATAAAAATACATGAACCTGAAATTTTCAAACTCAGATAAGCACTTAGCCCTCTTGATGGAAGAAAAAAAATTGTAAAGTAGAAAGTATGGCTCTCTTTAAGGAGGAAGCAATGTGATTTTGTGACAGCATTGGTTACTTGAAAAAAAGGAGAAGGGAATGAAGGAAGTCCTACACAAACAAGAAAAAAAAAACAGAGGTGATGTGTAGTTTAGAGGATATCCTTGTGTTTCTTACTTCCTGGCTGCAGCTCAGTGTAAGGAGTTTTTATTGCGTAAAAGTTTTCAGGAAAAGCCAACCCTTTGCTTGAACTGATGAGATTATTCCTTCCCACAAGAAAACTGCTTGCTGGCGCAGGATCCACAGGCAATCCGTATTGTATGTATCAACATGCCCACTCAGTTTGCCTGCAGGGCCCTTTTTAATGCAGCATCTGGCTGGGACCAGGATGACTCAGAAACTTCTTGAAACATGTGGAGAGAGAGAGAGAGAGAAAGAGAGAGATGACCCCATTCTGCATTTTGCTTGGAAACTGAAGCAGTCTCTGATTTGGTCATGGAAAATTGTTTCTGTGTGGAAACTTACTGGAATGACCAATTCAGAGATTTCCCTGGAATTCTTACCAGTTTGAAAAGTCACTTTTAAGTTACTGAGTTCAAGAGACTTTTTAAAACCCCTTTGCTATCTGCAAGCCACACAATTACTCCTTTTCATCCAAAGTAGACTTAATTACTCAATCTGCCTTGCATTCCAGAGTCCTCTTATCTTGGCTCCAAATATGATACTCCAAATGTGATACTCCAAATATGATAGAATCATTCCTTTTTATAAGTTAATATCTCCATCAAATCTTATGTTAAGATCATATTAAAATGAAAAGAGAAAAAGGAAAGGAATTAACAATCAAATTTTGATCCATCTAAGAAATGGTAGTCGTGGTTAAGGCAATGGACTAGAAATCGCATTATGTCTCATTGATGCCCAATGGAAGTACATATGATGCCAAGACTACATTCGAAAAATATGCAGGTTTTACAAGGTTTTATGTTACAAGCATGAATGCTAAAGACTAAAATATTTTAGCTTATTAACTATTTATACTTACATTGTGATCTCATCTTATTTATAATTTCCTGACTTTCCTAAAATAGCTTTAATTTTTTTAATCCTATTGTTTATGAATTAGACACTGTTTTAAAATTTTGCAATAGTTTTAATTGTAAATGTGCTTTAAGTTCGTTTATAGATCAAATGATAACTAAAACTTTTTACGCATTTAATAAAAAATGACAAGTCAAAAAAATCTGCATTTATTTTTCTTTCTACTTCCCTATATATTTCCTGTAACACTTCAATTGTTTCTTTTTTCCTGAGATCCACAAATGAATTTCAGAACTTTATATTACGTTCTTCATTTATAGTAGCCGGGGCAAACTACAGGGCACATTAAATATTTATCAAATCACACTGGTATGCCACCTGACTCCCAATGACTCTGGGCAGCTCACAACAATCCAAACAAGGAAATCGCAATAAAATAATTAATAAGAGACTAAAAATGGATGAAAGATGGCAAAATAATATATGCATCATATAGCTTCCATTCATTTTTTTAAAAGCACTTGACCAAGAATAGCAGGGTTTTATTCTGAGTATTGATTTTCTTTTTTTCTCATTAGTATGCATGGGCCCTGGAGGAAAAAAAAATTAGGCTCACATTGACTGTTTTTAATTTGCATACTGTGTAGTAACATTTTTTTTAAAAAACCCAAACTATGCAGGAAGGAGCTGCAAGCTTAATATTTCATACACTATCAGGACATGTGTGTCTGTGTCTCTGTATGTATACAGTATTTTATCAGGGAGGGAAACAAGAATCTGTGGAGTTGGTGACTACCAATGAAATAAAATATTTGTAGCTCAGGGTTCAAATGAAGGGTCCTTGGTGATCTCTGAGCTTGATTAATTTCTTACAGACATTTCATTACCTTGGTAACATCATCAGTCCTAGAGTAATGTTGAGTGACTAGCACTGATGATGTTACTTAGTTTGGTAATGAAATGTCTGCAAGAAAAAAACCAAGCTCAGAGAGCATCAAGGACCATCCTTCAGTAGGAAACTTGTTTTGCTCCTGAGTTATTTTGAATTTTGGTCTCTCCCTTTTGGCTGTAGCACTGCTGGATTTTAGGGAAGGAAACTATCTTTGCTTTGATATGCTTATTTCAGGAAAGCTGAAGAGCTCGGGGAAAACAAGAATGCTCTTGAAGGAGATTTCTGTTTTAGGCCAAGTAGTATTCCTTGAAAGATTAAGCTGCATGGATGCCACGTAGAACTCTATACTGACAAAAGAAGTCAGTACAGCAGCTGCAATAGCTAGAACTCTTATATGATAGCTTATTGCTGGTTTTCCAGCTGTATTCCTTCAGGTAAGGTGCACCTTACCTGTATACCGTGTACCTTGTATTAGGGAGATGAGGCTGGATGTCTGTAATATGTTCTACGTGCTGCTGCCTATTGAGACAGTCTGGCTATCCTATTGTTGGTGAAGCCACTGGATCATGTGAGAATTCTATTACATTGGTCCTTGGTGCTTTCCCAAGCCCAGTTAAAACCATGGGTGTTAATCTTTATAGCACGAATAGGGAAATACAATCCAGCCTAAGGGACAGATTTCCTCACTGAAATCCCAGTTGGTCAGATGAAACAAAGGATGAGATTCCAGGGAGCGGGAAAGCCTCTTCCATCATCAGTTCATTCATGCAAGAGGAAGTGGAAAAATGATGACTTGCTCTTTTGCTATGCTTAAAGCATTTTTCTCTGGAATTTGATAGAGGGAGCCATCATTCTTGGGGTTTTTTTTTTTGCTTCCCTGTGTCCTATTTAGGCTGAGAAGGGGGGATAAACTTGTGATTTCCACCTTTGAATACACCACACCCAGTCTGTTGGGATGCCTATCATGGAATCGCTTTACCAATCTGTCAGCTGGCCCTGAAGGTGCCAGGGGAAAATGGCTCCAGGGCTGACACAATCAGGAAAACGTAGAATGCCCCAAGCTACCCTTGCAAAGTGCTCCTTCTAAATGCATAACAAGGAAGCATGGAGATAGGCTGGCTGCCCTGATACTGATTAGAGATCTCTCAGGCTGATCATTCTCCCAACCATTGCTTCAATTATTTTGCTTTAACTATTACTTTCCTTTTCCAATTGAGAGAAACAAGGGGGAGGAGAAGTATATCCAGCATTAGGGGGGAGAGAGACTCTGAAGGAAGAATGGACCAGGTAACACTACTGCTCCGTGAGCTGCATTGGCTGCTGGTCTGCTTCTGGGTACAATTTTAAGGTGTTTAAAGCAGTGGTGGGATTCAATTTTTTTTTACTACCAGTTATGTTGGCATGGCTTGGTGGGCACGGCAGGGGTAGGATATTGCAAAATCCCATTCCCTTACTACCCCACTAACCTGCTTTCCAGCTCTGTTCTCCTGTGCAGGACAACAAAAGAAGACCCAGAAGAAGACTGGGACTCGGGAGGCAGAGAATAGATGGGCACGGGGCCAGTCAGAGGTGGTATTTGCCAGTTCTCTGAACTACTCAAAATTTCCGCTACAAATTCTCCAGAACTGATCAGAACCTGCTGAATATCACCTTTAAAGCCTTTCATGGCATGGGCCCAGGCTACTTGAGAGACTATCTCATCCCACTGGGATTGGCCTGTCGCATCCTTGCTGGCAGAGGAAGCATGCTGCGGTCCACGACGGCCTGATTATTCCAACTGGCAAGGACCAGGAGAGGGGCTTCTCTGCTGTTGAACCTGCCCTCTGGAACATCATGGAGCGAGGTTGGCTCCAACCCTTCTGACCTTCCATAAGAGCTTCAAGATGTAGCTCTGCTTGGGGCTCCAATAGGGGAATACTATGAATTGGAGTGGAGGTAGTTGATCAATTAACATCAGAATTTGTTTTTACTAGGCTTTTTAAATTTTCTTGTGAACTATCTAGAGTTGTTTAGAGTCAGATGGTATGCAAACTGAATAAAATTGAAAACAACCAAATAAGATCACCATAAAGGTAAAGGTTTCCCTTGCACATACGTGCTCATCGTTTCTGGCTCTAGGGGGTGCTGCTCATCTCCATTTCAAAGCCGAACAGCCAGCGCTGTCCCGAAGACATCTCTGTGGTCATGTGGCCGGCATGACTAAATGATGAAGGTGCACAGAATGCTGTTACCTTCTGTTGAGGTAATTCCCCGTTAGGAGAATGAGCGCATACAGGGAAACGTATTTGAGAGTAGTGTTTGAATAATACACATACAGAAGACAGATACACCGTACAGTAAATGTAGGTTTTTACTTCCAGAAACATTAAGCAAAGTCCAAACAAGCAATCCAAAATCATTCACAGGTAAATCAGTCAGTTTTTCAATCCAGGGATAATCCAAATATCAAAGTCCAGTGTCAAAAACAGTTCAGTAACAGACTTACATTAAATCCAGTAATATCAGTCAGTTAGAAGAAATGGAGCAACGGCAATACTTTCCAACAGAAGGAAACAGAGATACACTCACACTCTCTTCTGAGACTCAGACTAATACAATCCAGGTTTCTGGCTCCATCTTATGGCCGTTTGAAAAGCCACACCCAATTGCAGTTTTTGCAATCTCTTAAAGACATAGTACTAAAATGTTTATCCTGGTTTATGTATTTCTAACCCAAATACCTGTTAGGTGACTTATATTCCTAACACCTTCCCACCTTAGTGATCCCTATTTTTCTACTTGCATTTTTACATGCTTTCAAACTGTTAGGTTGGCAGAAGCTGGGATAAGTAACGGGAGCTCACTCTGTTATGTGATGCTAGGGATTCAAACTGCCGAACTGCTGACCTTTCTGATCAACAAGCTCAGCATCTTAGCCACTGAACCACCTACCTTATTCAATAGTTTGATTCATATAATTGCTTGGGGAGGTTTCTGCTATTAAAGATTAACTATTTGTCAAACAAGGGTGATGGCTCCACTTCCATGGATCAGGTAGGGATGGGGTTAACACATTATACTAAGCCAAAACTAGATTTCTATGTAATATGTGAACCCCGTCTGGGGAATGAGAAAGGATTGGAGAAAGGATTGGAGAAAGGCTGATGGAAGAATAAAGATTGAGGAGGAAGGAATTATAGATATACAATACATCATGGGGGAAGTGAGTATAGAAAATCAGTGCTAAGGAGATAGACAGATCAGTGTCTGGAAAGCTGATTGAGATAAACCCCCAAAATAGAGGAAATGACAGATGGTAATGTATAGGTTACTTTGTAAACAGAAGATTTGGGCAGAAGGGAGGAAGTAGTAGAGATGTAGGAAATATGAGTCAAAGAGAAGAGAAAGCAAAGTTCAAAGACATTCTGGGATGTATCAGGGGACCAGTACTAAAGCTACCCTGGATTAACCCCATACATGGATGAGGTATTAGAAATGCTGAGTGCTGCTGACAGGAAGATCTAGGTGGGCCAAAGATTAATGGGAAGGGACAATATCACAGTTTTATTAGAATTATCCAGCCAATCCTTTGGCTGCAGCTTGCGGGAAATGTCACAGATTCTGGCTAAGTTCCTAGTTAGCACTTTTTCTTTCTGCTATCCGATAGCCTGCAGTGCAGCTGCACTATGTTGACGCTGGCTAGGGAAAAGAGCTTCCTTCTCCATCCTATAGCTAGCACTGCAGTGTTTTCCCCCTCCTGGGCTTTAATAGATACGAGACGGGCTGAAATTCAATAAGTGAACCCTCCCTGATAGGGAGGTCTCCTGGGGGAAGAGTTTTGGTTAGTGCATTTACATTGCTCATGAAGCTATTAAAAGGCACAGGAGTTTTGCAAGGGGAAGAAATGTGAATATCTCTCTGGCACAGCATACCTAGCTCTGCATATGCAGCTTCTGCCTATGTTAAATGTCACAGTAATTGCAGCTTTTCATGATGGAAGTTACTGCTGATAATCGTGCCAGCTGTGGCTTATCCATTCTGCACTTACGTAAATCATTACACAACCACTTTGCATGCATGGTTTCTCACTGGAGTAAATGGAAATGGCTCAAGTTTAATTTTTAGAGCAACCCTCTCCATGAAGATAGAAAACACACTGGTTGGTAACTAAGGTGCAAGTAGCAGTTGATAAATTATTGCTTCCTTCTATAAAAGACTACACCTATTAATGCCTATAAATGAAGCTATTCTTAAAGGCAGAGAGGAAAGGATATGTTTTTCCTAACTGATGGACAAGCACAATGCAGAAACAGAAGGCATTCTAAAATACTTGAGCAAAATCACATGGAATACTCTGGTTGGGTTTGGGCAAGATGCCGGGCAAGACTAAAACGGGATTGGGTATTGTGTTGTATTGCACTGTGCTATACAAATTTACAGTACAGTTTTCTTTACTGTGTTGTCATGAATGACTTAAGTGGGTTACAACATTTGCAGTTCTTTTGGGTCCCTGGAAAGTAGGGGGTCCCTAAGCAGAGCAGTAGGCAGAAGGGGGCTATGGGCAAGTGATTTTCACTGTGTGAAAGCAAAATGCCATGCCTGCCTTAGTGTCTCCACCAGAAGTAGTATTCAGCAGATTCTGACCAGTTCTGAAGAACTGGTAGTGGAAATTTTGAGTACTTCGGAGAACCGGCAAATACCACCTCTGACTGGAGATTTTACAGTATCCTTCCCCTGCCAAGCCCACCAAGCCATGTCCACAGAACCAGCAGTAAAAAAATTTGAATCCCACCACTGGTCTCCACCCCAAGAGAGAAAACTCATGTTGGCCTCAGGTCATTGGATGTCTTGGGTAGACAGGTCTAACAAGAGCCTAACACCATTCCATATATAAACACGCATTCATTGTGCAGTAAATTGTGCTGTTCTATTCCCATAATGCCAATGCACAAGGGCCATTTCCATTAAAGTACAGGATATTTCCCTCTTCTTCCATCATCTCATTTTGTAGGACTCCATCTGCAATGTCTATATAGGGCTCCTCTGAATCTGACGTTGCATCGGGTCTCCAAGTGAATCTTGCATGAATATGTCACACATAATAAAGCAATAATGTGTTGGGCATAAATGTGATGTGCTTGGTTAACATGATAAGGATTTAGAATGGTGTGCAACCATGGCAAAAGAAAGCAAAGAGAGCACCAGTAGTAGAAATTTTGGGTGCAATCCCAAAACATTTGGAGCACCATTTGAACATCATAGGAATCATTTGAACTAAATCACCCTCAGTCAGTTGCATCAGGCTTACAAAACCTTTAACGTTCTCAAGTATCATCTGCCTAGTTTGGGATCTTGGACTCGACTGGTGGATAAAAATGCCAAATTCAGTCTAAACATCTGGCTGACTGTGCAACTAACAACAATAATATTACCAGGTTTAGCTACACACCATGTTATTTTAACTAGTTATCAGATTTGGAGTGTCAGAATTAAAAAAGATCTCCCCAGAGGTTTAGTAAAATGTAACATTCTCATGATCTTCTAGTTTCTGGAAGCTGACCATGTTCTTGAAATACATTCCTGCGATTCAGTGCCTTTCCATAATGTCCTCCACCCACTGAGAGACGAGAGAGAATTCCTTGGTAACAATTACTCATAATACCTATGATTCTTTCTTTGAACTCCTAAACAATGTTTACATAAAAGACATAAACCGATTTAAGAAGAAAGCAAAGCTGGATTAATGGAGATATGAAAGAATGCTGAAAGCTTTTGAAATTTACTATGTTACAATGATACAAGTTATTACTATTCTCCAAAAGAGGAAGGCATAAGAAAACCAAGAATAAAAAATGTGTGGATGTGGAAATTGATCACACAGGGCTTGTTTAAATCAAATGTTTTGATTTGTTACTTTATTTGAGTTACATTTGGTGAATCATAGCAAAAAGAAATGATGGCTATCTTGATAAGTTCCACTTAGAGTGTATTCCTATGAATGTTTAAGTGTGAGTACTTCATAGTACTTGATAAGTTTTCTAATACAGAGACGTCTGGACAACTTTGTTGGGTAGATAGGAGTTATTTAGCCATTTAACGTTATCTGAGGGACAAAGATTTCCTACCATGGATATAAAACAGTGGTAGATAGACCTTCTGGGAATTAAAGTCGCATCATATCTAGAAGATAGCATGTTGAGGAAGACTGAGATAGTTATTTGGTTTATTTGATTGTTTCCTTGCTACCTGATATTTCTGTATCTCTTTTCTGCTAATTTACAGTGATATGGATTTTTGCAGCCAATCTGGCGGCTGTGTCCTATAAGCAAGGAAACAATCAAATAAACCAAATAACTATCTCAGTCTTCCTCAACATGCTATCTTCTAGATATGATGCGACTTTAATTCCCAGAAGGTCTACCACGATGGTTGGGAATATTAAAAATGGAAACCCCAGCACATCACAGAATACTAAGGTATGGAGAACCGTTTTATGCTTTTAACAGATACCACTGACCACAGGTAGTCCTTGACTTATGACCACAATTGAGCCCAATGTTTCCACTGTTAAGCAAGGCAGTTGTTAAGTGAGTTTTGCTGCATTTTATGGCCATTTGTCAGAGGTGGTATTCAGCAGGTTCTGACAAGTTCTGGAGAACCGGTAGCGGAAATTTTGAGTAGTTTGGAGAACCAGCAAATACCACCTCTGACTGGAGATTTTACAGTATCCTTCCCCTGCCACGCCCACCAAGCCATGCCCATAGAACTGGTAGTAAAAAATTTGAATCCCACAACTGCCTTTTGTGCCACCATTGTTAAGTGAATCACTGCAGTTGTTAAGTGAATCATGCAGTTGTTAAGGCAATTTGTTTTTCTCCCTTGACTTTGCTTGTCAGAATCTGGGAAAGTTACAAATCATGATTCTGGGACAGTGCAACTGTCACAAATACATGCCAGTTACCAAGCACACAAATTTGGATCACATGACCATGGGGATGCCGCAACAACCATAAATATGACAACTAATCATAAGTCACTTTTTTCAATGCCATTGTATCTTTGAACAGTCACCAAACAAATGATTGTAAGTCAAGGACTACCTGAATCGATTTCTATAGATAAGTGGTGTTTTTTTTAATACACTAGTTTTCCTATACATTGATTTTCAGAGCTACTGTGTTCTATGGTGTTTAATTTGGCTTTCTATATTGTGAAAGGCAATCCTTACTTTCTAAAGAAACATGGGTTTTGAAAATATGTATTCAGGTGTAAAGTTTATACAATATGTTGATATAGATCAATTATCTGATATACTTTTGAAAGATACTGTACAGATCTGAGGCTTTAGCTGAAGTCTTAATATTATCATCCATTATGGGTGTGGGAGAAATAGGGAGGGAATGAAGGAGGGAGGGGAGAGAGAGAGAGAGAAAGAAAGAAAAAGAGAAAGAAAGAAAAAAAAAATTTCACTCAAAGTCTGCCCTTCTGATTTCAGATGGTGATGTCATGATGTCTGTTGCCTTTCTTTTATTGAATAACTGTTACTGCCAATAAAGGAAGGAAATGCTGAGGACCAGGGTATCCATGGCAACATCAGGCTCTGCAACATGTGGGTAAAGCCGGACCTCCCACTCTAAACACCTTGTGCATCATCCAGCTGCTATGTAACACAGATAAGTCAAAGAAATCTCATTATACAATACTTCATGTCCCTTTCCATCCATTTCAGTCAGGATAAGGTCACATCACCTGCATGAAGCAGGAAAACCACACACCCATTATGTAATTCCAGATTATCCCTCCCAATGATGTAAGAGCTCATTCAAGCTCTCACTATACCTGAAGGAGTTCATTCAGGCCCTCTTTAAAAGTTCCTGCTGTTGTTGAAAGGCACACCTAGCAATAATTATGCCTTTGCAGAAGTTTGTTAATTTTCTCAGCATATTATATAAGAGGAGAAAAAAACTGGGTTACCTTCTAAAGAAAAAAAAAATCACAGCATGCCGAGAGGTGGAAAGAGAGGATGTGAGTGTTGTTTAAAAATTGTTATGTTAAGGGTTGATTTGACATGAAAATGCATCGCATCCCTTCTCACTAAGAACAGATTTTGGGTGGTCTGAAAGAAGGAGAGGGAGAACCTGGGACTAAAAGTGATGAAAAATATTAGACATTGTAGTTCAGGTCAGCAGCAACAGGATTACAAACCTCTTGCACCACAGTCCAAAAGAAACAGCCAAATTCAGTTACTGAAAAGCTGCTTAAAAACCTGGACTCTGGCCTTCACGGTTTATGAATCTTTTCCAGAGCCAGCTTAATACCTTCTTCTTTCTAAAGCACAACTAGTATGGTGCAACTTCTTGAGACTGGCCACATGATTTGAATGCCTCCAAGTTCCAACCACGTAGCCCAATAAAAATGCAATTGTATCAGTGGAACAACTTGCCTCCAGAAGTTGTGGGTGCTTTAACACTGGAGGTTTTAAGAAGAGATTAGACAAGTTATTGTCTGAAATGTTATAGGGTTTTCTGCCTGAGCAGCAGGTTGGATCCCTTCCAACTCTGTTATCTGTTAACCAAGAATTTCTGGCTTTTCTCCGCACCACGAACCCTATTAGTTCAAAGTCTGTAGAGATTCTCAGCCATCCAGGTCACGGTTGGCCCAAAGGTACATGACCTGGATGACTCAGAATCTCTATGGACTTTTAGCTACACAATTTGGGATGAACATGCTTGGAATGGTGTGGGAGTAGGAATGGGATTTCCAGAGGAAAAATTGCAAACTACAGGAACCAGGCGGTGACCCTGAGGACACAGATAAACCTCCAAGTGCTTCAATGACCCTCTAAAAGAATGCAAATGACCAGCTGTCTGCAAGGAATATAAAGTCTTCCATTCCACACTATCCTGTCAGAACTGAAGAAGCTTCTTGGATGAGAAGTGAAATGTCTTCAAAGAAAAAATAAGAAAATTCAGTTGCCTCCTGAAAAAGCACTGTTGGGATCCCTATTAGCTATTTGCCAGGGGTCTGACTCGAATAACTCTTCATGCGGGGAGGGGAGAGATTTGACATTAGCACTATCTGGAAATAGTTTGCTAGAGCTGTTTTCTTGAATGATTGCTTGGACTTCCCAGTCTAGTCTACAGCCTTGGCAGTCTCCTATATGTGTGCTAATTAGGCCCATCCTTGCTTAGCTTCTGAGACCCGACCATGACAGCCAAATTCTGTGTGTGCGCATGAGAGAATAAGAGGCAATCTCTCTCTCTCTCTCTCTCTCTCTCTCTTTTTTCTCCCCCCTCCAAGGCCCCGTGAGAAGACTGTGCTCTTTCAGTAAAGCTTGGCAGATGAGGCATAATCTTCTGGAGCTGGCCAGGGGATATTCAGCTGACTTCAGTACCTCCTCCTCTTTATCCCCCACTACTGTTTTTGTATTGCTAAATTTACCAGTGAAGAACTGGGCAACTAAGCTTAAGAAACAAAGATACAAAAGGGAGGGGACTGTGGTTTCAGAACAGGGAAGGAGCGAGATACTTCTACATAGTAGTTTTATTCACCTCAGCATTTTCCCCAGGCTTCCTTTAGCACAAGGGCAAGTATGAGAGAGAGAGAGAGAGAGAGAGAGAGAGAGAGGATTGAACCAAGTTCATTTAAGCAGAAAATGGCCTGGGGGTTATGATGCCTAGGTTGGCCTCTCCCTTGCAGTTGTTTCTCCTTGTTCACACAGGCAATTGTTTTACTATGGGTGTTGCTGAGACAGATGGCACCTGTGTGGCATGAAAGGGTAGTCTTGGGCCCTGTTCCTGCCACTTATAAAACCTGAGACAGGATCTTAAAAACACAGTCCTCTTGCTGATCTGATGTAAGAGGTTCAAAGTAGACAAGAAGCCAGATGGATTTTACAGCAGCTAACAAGATTGGTCCCCAGTGATGACAAGGAGGAAAAGAAAATGATATTGTTGTGCAATTCTTAGCAGGAATCCCTGCATGTGCCACCTATGGCCTGGATTGAGTGGGTGGCTCCCTGTGGGTGGGGGATGGAGACTGGTGATGAATGACTGTTCCCGCCTTTGGGCATTGACACAGGGAAAAAGTTTCCTTTTTTTTAACATGAAAGAAACTAAACAAGCTAGCGAATAGACAAAGCTAAGCCAACAAGACATTTCCAGTCAGATGATCTAGCCCACGGGAATAGTTTTGAAGTGTTAGATATCTGAAATATTGTTTTCATGATACTGAAATCTAGCAATATTTTGCAAATGTTAACAGCAACCTGTTGCGTAGTTTTGTTTTGTTTTTTTTGGGGGGGGGGGAAGGAACCCTGCAGCTCCATTCAACGCATGCTGAATTCTTAGTCTATCCATGGAACTTTGTTTACACAGGATTGCATTGCTCCATCTCACTCCAAGATATATTTGCTCGGTATCACTGTTGTTAAGCTTCATTCTTCTCCAGTAAGTATGTAGATTGTGCTGTCATAGTTCTTTATTTCATTCACAAAGATGCCATATCCTCATAAAAGGTATAGCATTTCTAGAAGACTTTCCAACTTAGTATTTCAAAGTTCCACAAAGAGTTTAGCAATGTCTCCCCATTCTGTGCAGTTGGACTCAGAAGTCACTCCCGCTAAGCCTCAGTATGCCTGCCTCTGCTGGGTCATTGAATATAGGTCTATGGCTTCAATGGATTACAAACACCCTTCTTGATTTTTTGATGCTTTTCTCTCAATCCTTGGAGAACTTTTGCCTATTCGAATGAGCTCAGCTAAAGCTGCCTTATTCAGTACTGTGATTGTAGCTCAGGTGGTATTCAGCAGGTTCTGACCAGTTCTGGAGAACCAGTAGTGGAAATTTTGAGTAGTTTGGAGAACTGGCAAATACCACCTCTGACTGGCCCCGCCCCTATCTATTCTCTGCCTCCTGAGTCCCAGCTGATTATCTGGGTCTTCTTTTGTTGCCCTGCATAGGAGAACGGAGCTGGAAAGCAGGTTAGTGGGGTGGGGAGGGAATGGGATTTTGCAGTAACCTTCCCCCAGGAGTGGGGAGGGAATGGAGATTTCACAGTATCCTTCCCCTGCCACGCCCAGCAAGCCACGCCCATAGAACTGGTAGTAAAAAATTTTGAATCCCACCACTGCTGTAGCTGCTCTCCAGGATTTGACATCAGAGTGAGGGCAGGAGACTGAAACTAGGATCATTTCCATGTACATTATGGACAATTTTACCAAGCAATGGCCTTTCTCACTTTTTTTCTTTTTGCAAATGGTGCATTGATAATATCTTCTTTTTCAAATCAGCAAAAGGAAAACAAGCATCACCGAACTATTCCATAGCAGATGATAAGTTCCCCCAAGTAAACAAACATGCTTTAGCAACATGGTGTCCTCTGAGTATTGGCCTATGACTCTTGTCCCCTATATAGTCCCTCTCATCCCTTGACCCCATGACTAGGACCTTGCTCAATAAGGAGGCTTGGAGGAGGAACTCAGCCCTTCTTCCTTGGCTGGGAGGAGAATGTTTGCTAAGAGTGGGGAGAATTAATCACAGGGAGGTGAAAAGCTGGGTTTGCCTTGGGGTGAAAAATGTTTGGCAACACATTGCAAAGATCTGTTGCTGCCCAAGAGCGAATCCTGTGAGTGGGGAAGGAATGCCAGCAACTGCTTTGCATGTGACAGCTGCACAAGGAGAATATTGAAGTGTTTCCTGCTGAGGGGGATACCCGAAGGAATGTCTACAATTGGAGTGATGCTTTGTTAATTACACGATGGGCTTTCTGAATCAAGAGCCCGTAAGAAATCCAAGGCCTGGAAATACCTTTCTTTTCTGAAAGGGAGATGTCTCAGGTGACCTGCCAAAAGGTAGACAATCCTTCAAAAGGAAAACGTGGGCCATTTGCAGTTCAAAACTTAGGAGGGAGATAGCTGCCAGACCTTCTTTACAATGCATCTTAAAGGTAGGTGCGTGGCCACCGCCATTGTGATTTTCAATGAAGAAATGTCAGGCTGACCACACCACAAAATGGTGGCCGAAACGATCCCCCTTTAGAAAGAGCTTTTCAAGAGCTTTCATTTCTCTCCTTTGATTTCTCCCAGAAAAACAGCCCTCAGGTTTTCCAAGGCCAACAAGTGTTTCATCACAATGTGCACATTACCAGAACACTTTTTTCCCCTCCACATGGAGACAAGGCTCTGAGTCAGAGATTAATAGCCACAAAATGGTGATGCATGATACATACAAATTGTACAAACATGCAGAAAGAATCTGTCTACCTTCGAGCCTGTGAGAGAGTTCACATATTGCAGTAAGGTGGGTTGGTTTTATTCATAGGAGCTGGAAATTAGCCTTTTTGGAGTTCTTGGAGTTCTTGCAAGATGCAAATGGGAGAGTAAACAAATACATCAGCCATGATTCTCTGAGTTCAAACAATACATTAAGGCAGTGGTTCTTAACCTGTGGTTCATGGATCCGGGGGTGGGGGCAATATATCATTACAGGGGTTCACAAAGCCTTGAAGAAATGTTATGATTTAAATCTTGATTTAAATCTTGAGGGTCTGAGGCCATGATCCATGGCCACAAAAGGGGGCCCATAGTGAAGAAAAGGTTGAGAAGCATTGCATTAAGGCAGGGATGTCAAACTCGCAGCCCGCAGGCTGGATGCGTCATGCACTGGCCATGCCCACACTTGATTTAGTGAAGGAAAAAGAGATCCGATATATCACATGATGCCACCGTGACAACGCATGTTTGACACCCCTGCATTAAGGCATTCATAGTGGCTGTATTTTCCCAGTATCATATATGAAATAAGGCACTTTATGGTTTAATATCATGTCCTGTCATAAAGGAACCAGCCAATGATAATCAAACTCATTAGTTCCGACTACATTTGCCTCAGGAATCTTATGTTTTATTTATTTATTAATTAAATTTCTATACCACCCGTTTCCCCTACAAGGCAACTCTGGGTGTCAATAGGCAATTTACATCCATGTATTTTAATTCTTTTCTAAGCTAGGCACTTCGATTATCAATGTTCATGTAGCACCTATCTCTTGTGCTGATTGAGAAAGAAGCATTTATCATCCTTTATTTTCTCTGATTGTGAGAAGAAACTTTTTAAAAAATTTTGAACAGTCATAAAATGATCAGTTGTTCAGTGAGGATTACTTGCACTGCTGATTCTTTAAAATGGTGATGGCAAGAGTAGTTTACATGCATAGTATGTGTTGCAAGTTAGCTATTTTCCACTTCTAGAAGAAACTTAAAAGTTTCTGCTGGAAGTGGAAAATAGCTAACTTACAGCACATACTATGCATGTAAACTACTCTTGCCATCACCAGTTTAAAGAATCAGCAGTGCAAGTAATCCTCACTGAACAACTGATCATTTTATGACTGTTCAAAATTACAACAGCCACAGAATGGGTCATTTATAGCCTGTAAAGCACCCCAGCTATCATAAATGATCATGCCTACTTCCTGTGGTTGAATGGCCACATGTTGGGTGGATCAGATTTATGACCCATTGTGGCGTTTTCTGGTCACATGACCATGATTCATGTTTCTTTTTGGCAATTTGCGGTAAGTTTTGCCGGTTCCTGGCAAAAGTGTGCATTCAAATAAATGAGTTCACTTAATGGCCACATGGAAAAGGGCTGGAAAATTACTTCTGGTCCCAAGGAGGCTTATGACCATAATGACATGACCAGCTTTGATGATCAGTTGATGTCTGTCTGTAGTATAGGTATGTTAATATTCTCAGGGTGGGGGGTTGGACTAGATGACCTTCAAGGTCCCTTCCAACCAGTGGTGGGATTCATATTTTTTTACTACTGGTTCTGTGGGCATGGCTTGGTGGGCATGGCAGGGGAAGGATACTGTAAAATCTCCAGTCAGAGGTGGTATTTGCCGGTTCTCTGAATTTCTGCTACCAGTTCTCCAGAACTGGTCAGAACCTGCTGAATACCACCTCTGCTACCAATTCTGTTAATCTGTAATTAGGCATGACCTTCCTTCCTTCCTTCCTTCCTTCCTTCCTTCCTTCCTTCCTTCCTTCCTTCCTTCCTTCCTTCCTTCCTTCCTTCCTTCCTTCCTTCCTTTTATTACAATAATTTACTGTTAAATCACATCCAAGCTCAGGACAATGAAATCAGAAGCAGGTCAGGGTTTCTCAGTTTTATATTTGTTCTATTCCAGGAGTCTGCTAATTATCCCACTTCCTATGATTTTTCTCACCCCTTATTGACTTTCCAGCTAACCCTTTACTTGAATTACAATCATTTTCTTCACTGCCAAATTATAGGTCAGATTATTTGAAAAGGGCAAAGAAGTGGATGGAATTCCATATGAGTAGACATGCAGACTATATCCAGAGAGAGGCAACCAAGTGGTTGTTTGGGAATTCTGAAATAAGGGTTCTTCATTTAAATATTAAATACAGGTTATCCATTCCATTACCAATGCAAGAGTTGAAGCCAATTGTGAAAACAGTTCTTATAACATGGTTAAATACAATCTGAAGACATAAACTGTTTCAACTCCTACCCTCAAAACGACGCTATAGGGCACTGCACACCAGAACAACTAGACACAAAAACAGTTTTCCCAAAATGCCATCGCTCTGCTAAACAAATAATTCCCTCAACACTGTCAAACTATTTATAAAGTCTGCACTACTACTACTACTACTACTACTACTACTACTACTATTAATCTTCTCCACTCCTTATCACCCATTCCTCCCACTTGTGACTGTAACTTTGTGTACTGTATGACTGTAACTTTGTCGCTTGTATCCTTACAATTTATATTAACTGTTTCCTAGTATGATTATTATTTCTACTCTATGACTATTATTAAGTGTTGTACCTTATGATTCTTGACTCTTGATGAATGTATCTTTTATTTTATGTATACTGAGAGTATTTGCACCAAGACAATTTCCTTGGGTGTCCAACCACACTTGGCCAATAAAGAATTCTATTCTATTCTATTCTATTCTATTCTATTCTATTCTATTCTATTCTATTCTATTCTATTCTATTCTATTCTATTCTATACTATTCTGTTCTGTTCTGTTCTGTTCTACTTTATTCTATTCTTGAAAATCCTAGAATGCTATATTTTAATAGTATGTAGAGATAACAGATAGAGATAATGTTAATTTATTGTTTTAATGTTCTCATGTTTTATATCATCATTTTTATCTTCTTGTAAGCCACCCAGAGTTGATTGAAAGCAAAATGAGTGACATTTAAATTTAATAAACAAACCATAGAGCAGAAGTGAAAAATTCATGGGCATAATAGCTGGTTGCAGGAAGCTATAGCTCCATAACAGCTGGCAGGTACATATCTCTCTCCTGTATAATAGAGGGTCTAATGCTTTCCAGTGTGAAACTTGTAAAGTGGAAGTGAACCTGCAGAAAAGACTTATAACTGCTCTTAGCAACAGAAGAGCAGTTCACAGAAAGAAAACAGCATACGTTGTGTGCTGTTTTGCAAACAGATAAACAGCAGAGAGTTTCTGAAGAATTGGTTTGCTTCTTCAGGCAGAACTATCTAGTCATTTGTATGAGTGAGTGAATTTGTGTTCGCATGTGACCAGAGATGGGAGGTTTGGAAGAAATGAGTGGAAATGACTAAAACTTTGGGGTGGGGGTGGGGGATTAAAGATTCATACTGACCCTTGCATGAGCTTCTTAGGCAACTAATCTTGCCTTGATCCTATCTTACACCAAGGGTGGGTCCATTTCACTTTCTTTAACCGTGCTTTCCTGATTCAGTCCCCACTCCCTAGTCCAGACATGCTTTAGTAAGGATGTCAAAGGCCCACAGGCCTCTCCTTTGCATTGATTTCTGCATGCCAGAGATTTGGACAGGGTGCAGCTCACCAAAAGAAAAAAGAAAAAAAAAAGCCAGTGCGGAAAACAGACGGGTGAGCAGAGTTCTTGGAAACCACTCCTAGTGCACACATACCCACAGAGACATGCTGAAATGGTTATTCAAATCACAGTGAGGGTGAGGTTTCAGAATGTTTGGCAGTTACACCCAATGTGTGAGAAAAGATTTACAGTCAAGGGAAGGTGTTCTTGGTAAAATATCAAGGAAAGAGCTAAGACTGAATTTAGGGCATTGGTTTGACAGAGTCCCTGCCTACAATCCCCTTCCAGTTCATCTCCTCTCTTGCTTAACTGAGATAATACACAGAGAACATTCGTTTCACTAATCCATTCTCAACCAAAGGTTGCATGTCCTGTGTTGTTCAGAAAGTCCCTAGTGATCTGTGACCTTTGAATTGTACTCTGGGGGTTCTACCCTTGAATCAGTTTACTGCAGCAAAAGCTTCAGATTATCATTTCCCCCCAGCAACATGTTAATGTAGCTATTTTTATTTATAAAATTATTTATTAAATTTATTTGCTGATGATCTCACCACGAGATGACTCCAGAATGCTCCTAAAGTCCATTAATGAACAGCACCCCTTATTTACCATTAGATATTCTCCATATGATAGCATCAATACAGCCTTGCTTCTTTTAAAAGTCTATAGAGATTCTCAGTCATCCAGGTCATGGTTGTCCCAAAGGTGCTTTTTCAGGAGGCAATTGGACTTTTTTTTTTCCTGTTAAAGACCTTTTGCTTCTTATCCAAGAAGCTTCTTCAGCTCTGACAGGATAGTGGGGAATGGAAGGATTTATATTCCTTGCAGACAGCTGGTAATTTGCATCCTTTTAGAGGATTGTTGAAGCACTTGGAGGTTTATCTGTGTCCTCAGGATCACCTTGCTTCTTCTACTTCTTCATATTATCACTACACAATGCCTGCTGGCAACGTCTATGCTTACTCTCCCAGCAGCAATCACCACACTGTGGAGATGGAAAAACAATGTTTTCAGCATCCAGCAAAAATACATGGAGGAGGATTCAAGATTTTGCTTGAGCTCAGTTATTATACTTTTCCTACTATCAGATGTGGTTGAGGGCCATCAGTTGAAATAATTTTAAAAGGGAGCTGGACAAAATTGTAAGAGTCAGTCTTCAATGACAACGAATCTCAAAGGATGTTTGCTACCATGTTTATTTTTATTTGATTTATTTATTAAACTTATATGCTGCCCATCTCCTTTTTTTCAGAGGGACTCTGAATGGCTATCTGAAAGATCCATAGAGCAACAGTGGTGGAGGGTTGTCACCCTCTTATCCCTATTTATGATTTACCTCAATGCCTCTTGTTGGCCAGTGTGGGACTGTGAAATGCTACACTCAAGAATCTTTGGCCTGGCTTATCAGGACTTTTTTTTAAGTTTTAATGAGAATATACTGGTATTGCTATTTTACAATTATTCAGTAAAGGAGAATATTTGTAGTCAAGGGTTAAAATGAAAGGATCCTTGGTGCTTTCTGAACTTGGTTGTTTTCTTGCAGATGTTTCATTACCCAAACCAGATAACATCACCAGCAACTTACCAGCACTGATGAGGTTACCTAGTTTGGGTAATAAAACATCTTCAAGAAAACAACCAAGCTCAGAGAGCACCAAGGACCCCTCTGTACAATTCTTATTCTTATTCTGCCCTTCTTCTCTGTGTCTTTGATTCCCCTCTCCCCTCTCCTATCTGGAAAAATACATAGTTTACAGGTTGAAGGCAGTGCTTTTCTGTACAGGGAGAAGATTGGGAGTGCCTATTCACATTTCACAGGGTTGACCCTTCGCAAAATACTTGAAAGACGAGATGACAAGGAGTTAAGTCCTCTTGTTTGCGGAATCCCTGCGTTATCTGATAGGGCAAGGGCCAGGAATAGCAGCACCAATGCTTGTTCTAATGAGGAAAGTTCTGAGTGCAAAGCTTAAATTGGAAACTGTGATGGCTGATTCAGAAAGAGATCTTGGGATTGTGACTTAGTGGAAATGTGAACAAAACTGAGACAGAGATGGTTGATGGGTTCATTTTTAAATGTAGTAATATTGTGTGAAATATAATTAACCAACACAATAGTGCCATCTTACAAATATACATTTGGAATAATATGATCCTTCTAATTTCCCAAACTCAAAAAAAATGTAATGATGGATTGCAGATTTATTTTTAGCAGGTTGTAGCAAGTCTTTTAAGGATGTTTCAGTGTTTCCACTTAGAAAACAAAAGCACGAAAAGAAGTTATTATTGAGTCCTCTAAAAGATAATATTGTAAGGGTGAATTAAACGTTAAATTTCTCCCTCTCTCATGATGTGAGAGTCTGGACTCCTTCAGGGAAATGATTTTTTTTTTAAATGGCAAACAAAACATTCAGTATAAATATAAACTCTAGGATTCACTGACACAAGGAATGGGGTATCCACCAGCACAATGGTTCTGTAATATGTCAGTGAGCTTCCAATTACTTCCTTTCAAAGATAATCCTATTTGGAACTACTGTATTTCCCTGTGTTTTCTTACTGCTTAAAGATGATACTAATAATTTTAGTTTCAAGTGTACTTGAACCATTTGTCTGTAAAAATACTAATAATTTTGGTTTGTTCTAGACTTCTAAAACTTGTATAGTTAAACTCCTTTTACTACAAAAGGAGAGTTCTGTTTTGAAGAAAAAAGGAAATTTTGTCACTAAGATGCTATTGAAAAACAATTAAAAATGGTAAGAGTTGAAAGGCACCACCTCTCGGTGTAGGATTCACTAGAACATCCCTGAAAAAGATGACCATCCATCCTTTGTTTGAAGACATCTACCAAAGGAGATCTCATCATGCCATGTGGCAGTCTTGCTGTTGACAGCTCATATTATCAGGAAGGTCTGGCTGAGGTTTAGCTTGACACTAAAACTTCCTTACAGTTTTAATATAGTTTTAACACACTGGGTCTAGTCCTGTCCCCTGAGACAACATAAAATAAGTCCACTCCCTTTTCTTTGTAACAACTTTCAGATCAGTGGTGGGATTCAATTTTTTTTACTACTGGTTCTGTGGGCATGGCTTGGTGGGCGTGGCAGGGGAAGGATACTGTAAAATCTCCAGTCAAAGGTGGTATTTGCCGGTTCTCTGAACTACTCAAAATTTCTGCTACCGGTTCTCCAGAACTGGTCAGAGCCTGCTGAATACCATCTCTGTTTCAGATATTTGAAGTCTACTGTCATATCTGCCTTTCATTGTCTTTCCCTTAGGTTAATTCCTTCCCAAATCCTTCAACAATACATCATGTCTTGTTTTCAGATCCTTCATTTTGGTAGTTCTCTCAATTTGCTGGTCTGTAGTGCCCAGAAATATTGGACCCAGAATTCCAAGGAAGGTTTGAGTTAGACAGTGGTCCTATAAATGCAATGCAAGATAACGTCTGCCTTTTTAACAGTTGCATTACAGAGCTGACTTTTATTTAACTTGAGAGCATCAAGGCCATCCAGTTTTTGTTCATATGGACTTTTGCTGAGCCTGTTCCTTTCTATCTTATACTTGGGTCTTCCATTTTCCCTCACAGGGAGAAAGTTTATTTCTCTCTATTAAGTTCTATCTTCGTCATAATCCTATGCTCACTCCTGCTTCTAAAGTGATAGCAATGCCTATCAGGTTTGTGCCCTCTGCAAACATTGATGACAATGTTGAATAATTCAAGGTTGGGACAAAATCCTGTGGCACTCATTTCAATACTTCACAAGCTGAAGTGTAGCCCGTTTGTGGAACATCTAGCCCACAGTTTACCATTTTATTTTTAATATTTCCCATAAACCTCAACTAATTCTGAGTTTAGCTTTTCTGACAGTTTCTGAACACTACCTTACAATGTTTTTTTGGCTACATTCTCCTTGGCATTTCGGCCACCCTCCTTCCATTTCCTGCATATATCTCTTTTTGCCTTTCCTGTTTTAGAGAACTTTGCTTATGTCCATGTTGGTCTCTTTAGATTTCTCCAATTTTTCTTTCTTGGGTCAATTGTTTCTGATTTCAGTATCTCATTTCAGAGAGTTTCCTCTTCTTCTTGGGCACTTTTTTTCTTTCAGAATTTCAAGCCATTGAATCTGGCCTACTTTCCCTCAGAGTTCTCTCAAATCTGCTGTTTGAAAAGTCCAGTGTGCAGGTCTGACTCTTCTCAGTTCCTCCTCCTCTGGATTTCACAAATTTAAGGATAACTCAATCACTTTCCCCAGGGTGTGAGTCACTAAACTTGCTAATCATGTTATAAAAAATATTGGCTCTTTCAAGTGACATTCTGAGCTCAAGCCCACCATGGCTACGTCTCAGAATGAGGTCAGAGTTTTTATCAAGCAAGAATAGCTCAGTACTGAAGGTTTTCTAAACTGACAGGCAGTGGTTTTCTTTTTTTTCCCATCACATGCCACCTTTGTTTTTTGGTAGCCGAATGCCAAAAAATAAAGCCACACAAACCATGTTTTAGAACACAAGTGTCCTTTCTTTCTCATGGAGGCTCTCATAGTTGCTTTCATTCTCTCATCACCCCATTTCTTGTTTCAGCTGCATATGGCAGATTGCATGCCTTAAAAACCGATAATTCTATTCCTATTAAAATCAGTAGTGCTGGCCATGATTGTTTGCTAATTTTTACTCATTTTTCTCTGCCGCAATCAAGGCTAAGGGTCAGCATTTGGGGGAACTCAATTAGTTGTATGCCTCAACTGAAGCAGCACCTGACGATTTTTTTTTTCAGGTAGGAAAGGAAAGATAGAGATTTCTCTTTATTATTTTTTAACCATCACAGAATCAATCCTGTGGGTGTATTCAGCAGGTTCTGACCAGTTCTGGAGAACCAGTAGCAGAAAATTTGAGTAGTTTGGAGAACCGGCATCTCTGACTGAGCCCGCCCCCATCTATTCTCTGCCTCCCGAGTCCCAGCTGATCTGCTGGGTCTTTTGTTGCCCTGCACAGGAGAATGGAGCTGAAAAGCAGGTTAGTGGGGTGGGGAGGGAATGGGATTTTGCAGTATCCTTCCCCTGGAGTGGGGTGAGAATGGAGATTTTACAGTATCCTTCCCCTGCCATGCCCACCAAGCCACACCCATCAAGCCACACCACACCCACCAAACCATGTCCACAGAACCGGTAGTAAAAAAAAAATGAATCCCACCACTGGTGTGTATGTTTGTGAGGCAGAGAGAGTGACCCAGGTTGTTTCCTGGGCAGATGACCCAGGTTGTTTCCCGGCCTTCTATAATCCTACTGCCATGATTTAATAACTTCAGTGTATGGTGTTTTTGCTGGCTACTATTGTCTATGTATCTTTTATCTGCAGATCTGTGTGCAGCCACAGAATCTAGGAGAATGAAAAATACCCTCCAGTCATTTTGCTCTTACTTTCTGGAGAACCAGTGTAGACCAGGGATAGGTAGATAAAAAGTGTATACCACATTAAGAAACGGTCTCTTTCAAAGAAAACTATGCTGAGAGTCCTGTACAATGCCTCACTGTTCTCAAGAATAAATAAATAACAACAGGTGTTAGCTGCAATGCAATAATGATGTCAGAACTACTTATCAATAATTTCTTTGATATGAAAGATGACAAAGATTTACATTTTGGTAGAGGCAGAACAAAGGGGTGCGACCATTCTGATTTTTCTTGATCTCTCGATGGCTTTTCATACCATTGATCACAATATCCTTATGGACTGGCTACCGGATCAGGGAGTTTTACTGGTTGTTCTTTCTTGTAGCCAGTTACATTTAGAGTTGATAGCACAAAAAATCCAGACTGAAGCATATGATTTTTGAGGTGCTTTAAGGCTTGGCATTCTTGCTTTGATTGCTTAATGTCCACATGAAACTGCCGAGTGAGGTCACCTGTTGACATGGGTAAGGTATCATAGGTATGCTGATAATATTCAACTGTATATCTTGACCTCTGCTTGACCAAGTTCTCCTGTTGAGGTCACACATCAGTATCAGGAGGATGGAGAAGAATAGATTCAACCTTTACTCTTACAAGATAAATTCTGGAGAGTATGAAAGAGAGGGACTGGCTCAAGGTCACCCATCCTGAAAGTTTCTTCATCACTGATAGAGTTGTTAGTAGCATGGAGCTTGATTAACTGAGGAAGCAACTCCTTCTTATCATTCCTGTCTGTTCTTTAAAATTTGACCTAGCATTTGAGAAGGGGTACCATATTCCCTTCTCACTTTTCTCTTCTTAAAGTTAAACATTCCCCATTGTTTCACTCTGATCATCACTTTTAACCTCATGATCTTTTTTTCTTTCTTTTGCTATTCAGTGAACCTGTTTCAGTTTGTTCATTCTTTAAAATGCGTTATCCACAACTAGACTCCATACCTGAGGTGGAGTCTGAAATATAGAGCATAAAACAGATTACTTCCCATGATTTAGAAATAATGTTTCTGGTTATTAAGCCTGCATTTACAGTGTTTATAGTCACAGAGGCCTTTTCATGTTCATTGCTGAGTCATATTTAGTTTCTTATCAAATGCTGTTCATTGTGGCACCCATTTTGATTCTTCCTTTTATTTTAATGAGAAACTGTTAATGAGTACTCTGAGTACAATTTTCAAGCCAGTGATGTGTTTATTTAATTGTCATTCCATCCATCCCTTCCTAATTATTTTGTTAATTAATGGAGTTATTTGCCATGTGCTTTGCTAAAATCAAGATATATTGTATTTACAGCATTCCCACATTTTATTATCTGATTAAAAAATAGATAAGGCTGGTCAAGTAAAACTTGTTCTTGATAAATCCATGCTGACTTCCAGAAATCACTGTATTATTTTAAAAGTTCTGTCAAATCAATCACTTTATGCTCTAGAATCTTCCCAATTACCAGCATTAGTTTGATTGGTCTATAGATCCTTTGATCCTTCATTCCCACCTTTTTAAGAATAAGGACAAAAGTTACTCTTCCCCAGTCACCTGATACATCCAAACTTTATTAAAAGAAAATATATAATTAATATGTGGAATTCACCTGGTCCTAGAAATTTAAATTTCCTGAATGTAAACATGTATTTTCTGACAGCACTTAGGTCAATCTCATGATTTAATCCTGCCCTTCAGCTTTGTTCGGGTATTTTCCCACGTCATTATAGTTGTGCTTTTAAAGTTGTAGCAACGTTTCGGCAGAATCTGCCGAACTTAAGAAAACATTAGGACTCCAAGATTACAAGATTTTGTGAGCATGTTTTTCTTTTTCTTAGTCCCTTTCATCAACCTCCGCTTTTTGTTAACTTTAGCAACAGAGTCTGGAAAAAGATGGAGAATGGGCCAGAGGGATAATTTCTTTTGCACAAGCATACTTCATTAAATCTCCCTGCATTATGGATTTTGTGGTTTGCATAGTTTTTATAAACAGTCAATGAAGCAGCCTACAGTCTGAATTCATCTACCCTACTTTTTAATTTGTGTGATTTAATCTGCTCCATTTGTTAACAAGTCCTACAAGGCATTGAAATCTGGATGCTCAGGTACTACTGGAAAATGTTTTCCTACAGCTTCCCTGTCTTACTTCCTTATTACACGATTTATGTAACTTCCTCCATAGAGTTCAAGCTCACAGTAGCAATAGGTATGGTCCATTGTTTTTTCCACTTTATCTTCATCAAAATGTAGAATGTGACAGAATTTTCTACTGTTAGAAAAGAACATCTCACAGTAAGAGCAATTTGACAGTGGAGCCAATTATACAGAGGAATAGTGAGCTAGTGGATATGTACAAACCAAGGCTGGACAGATCTCTGTGTGAGTTGCTTTGATTTTGATACCTGGGCTAGGTAAGGAATTGGTGATTTCAATGGCACCTTCTAGCACTAAGATTCTGTGACACTATTTTGCAAAATAGGTTAAGGAGGAAAAAATGTGTATAGCAATAGCAATAGCACTTAGACATATATACCACTTCACAGTGCTTTACAGTGCTCTCCAAGCAGTTTACAGAGTCAACATATTGCCTCCAACAATCTGGGTCCTCAGTTTACTGACTTCAGAAGGATGCATGGCTGAGTCAACCTTGAGCCTGGTGAGAATCGAACTGCTGAACAGCTGGCAGTTAGCAGAAGTAGCCTGCAGTACTGCATTCTAACCACTGCGCCACTACAGCTCTTGTATGTATAGCATTATACATGGGGCACAAAACTTGAGTATGAATATTTGTTTTTCTCCTTCCCCTTCTTGAAATATTAGGACTCAGGGTCATACAATGAAGTGGAAAAGGGAGAGATTCTGAATTAAAAAAGGATATAATTATTTATGCCACATATAATTAAATTATACAGTATTCCCATGCAAGATATAATGATGGATGCCAGTTTAGATGGTTTTAAAAGAAAATGGGATAGAGGAACATGTAGTTTGGGGCTATTAGTTATATTGGCTATAGTTCTCTAGTATCCATTTTCCATGAAGAAGAAAAGGAGGGAGGGAAGGAGGGAAGGAGTAAGGGAGGAAGGGAGGAAAGGAGGAAGGAAACCAATCTATTCATATCTTCTGGGATCTGGTTAGTTGCAGAACAGAGGACTAGCCCAGGCAAGTCTTTGACCAGATCAGAACAGTAATTTAGGGTTATTTTTGGTTTGATCCTCGAACCAGCTGTTCAACTGTCTGCCTCACTCAGTCCTGGGACTTCTTTTTTCTTCACACCATCTTGCCAGAGGGATTATCTTTCACCTAGCAAGCCTCTATATATGAATACATAATCTCTGCCATAGAAACACGATATCTTGTTTTCAAATACTGTAGATGTTTAATCCATCATTTCCTCCACATTTAAGAATCTCTATCAGCTCTCCTCTTAAGATTCAGTACAAATGTAGGAAGAAATGTTTGGTTAGTGCAAACAGGGAATATTTGTCAGCAAGCAGTGCTAACACACTGGAAGAAACAACAGAGAATAAATTCTTTGACATATGCCAATTAGTTTGGATTTCCAGTTTAGCACATGCTCTGAAATGAAGATTCTTTGATGTTATGCAAATTAAACCCTCTAGTAGTTAACACAGAGAGTCCAGTTTCCTTTCTCTTTTGGGCTGTCAAAGGGTGAAGGCAAGGTCATATGGGGGATTTTAAGAATTGTTCTGATGGTTTTGATCTCTGTCTAATCCTCTGTGTTGTAGCTAATTAGGCACAGCAGCTCCAAGGTGGACTTAGAAAACCAGGTTTTTTGATCAAGTCATGCTGGTCAAATGAAGCTTTCCATCCTGGGAAATGAAGTGCTACTAATTAGTCTGTTACCAAATACACTCATTGACTTCAGACTCTCAGCAGTAGGGCACTTTTCTCAATTTGGGTCACTCCATCTTGAGCATCTAGATTTGAAAATAAATTATTTTGATGGTGGCTGACCTAGGTCGTAAGAATGGGTTGTAACCCGCATTCCTAGAGAGGGGCGATTTGAAGCACAACCTGAATGATGGGAAACTTATTGCACAGTGCTCTATGCCCTTTTCCTTCACAAGTTGGCAACAGGTTTAAAACACCACCAAAAGGGATTTTTAAACCTTTTTTGTTAGCTAAACTGTCATGTATTGTAACCATTTTATTCTCTTTCAAATTCTTGCCTTCAATCTTCAATAACTTGGTTTGGCCATAGAAACATGTTTTCTTCTTCGTCTTTTTTTTTTTTTTTTAAAAAACCTATTAGACTTTGAATCTTTAAAAAGTCTGCATGAGGGAAAAGGAAGATTATAGAAATGCAATTCTGTAGGAAAATGTTGACAGGAAAATAATTAACAATTTGATCGTCCATCTCCTACCCACCACCCACCTGATAAAAACTCTACATATCCAGGTAGTTTTCTTGGCAGTCATAATGAAATGGCAATATCCAGTTTTGTCACTACTATGTTCATGGAAATATAGACAGGAGAGGTTTGATTGGCAGATGTTGAAAGCAGGGGTGGGATTCAAATTTTTTTACTACAGGTTCTATGGGCATGGCTTGGTGGGTGTGGCAGGGGAAGGATACTGTAAAATCTCCAGTCAGAGGTGGTATTTGCTGGCTCTCTGAACTACTCAAAATTTCTGCTACCGGTTCTCCAGAACAGGTCAGAACCTGCTGAATACCACCTCTGGATAACTGGAGGATGGCAGTGTTTCATGGGACATTATTCAAAACTGTTGCTTAACTACTTGCCTGCCATACTCCATCCAGAGATCCATTTGCCTCACATCAGGAATTTATGGAATCCAGAAAAATGTTATTTTGCTACCGGAAAAAAAAACCAATGACTTTAATCTGTGGAATAAAAATGTTCATATTTAATATAGTTCATGCATATTACACAAAGCTATACTTTTGAGAGTGAAGGACAGAGGAAGCTGAAATCAATGTATCTTTTCAAATTACTGCATCTGAAGTTTTGCACATGTTCTGGATGGATTTTATGATAATGTAATTCTGAAGCTTCAAGGTGGAACAACTGCTAAAGGAATGGCATAGCCTGATGCTTGTAAGCTGCTATAGGTTAATTTTGCATTGGAAATTGTTCCACAATGAAACAGGATGATGAAAAATCTGGCATCGATTGACTCTTCTATTTCAATTAGCTTTTGCCAGTCTGGCACCATTGGGATGAGCTGAGACACAACTCTAGTCATTCTGTTGGCACATCCTCCAAAAGTCACCAAATGGCCTTATACTTTTTTTCTCTTCTTTAATGTACAAGTACTTGGGAGAACAAAACGACTTTTTAAAAAATGGCACAATGCTGGATACAAGGCCATGATGCATTTTAAAATGCCCTAATATGCTGGAAACCAAAGAAGAAAAAGTGCATTTTAATATATCCGTAACCAATCCTGTCATCATCATCATCCTGCAGTGAATGTGTAGGGTTTAGTGTCTATGTACAGCAGGTGACAAAGTGAAGAGTCGGTAGCTGAAATTATGGCTTCCACACCCTTCTATTGTAATGAGAAATGGGAAGAGTTATGGATGATTCAACACAGACTCCATGGAGAAGATCACCTAGTTCTAGCTTGAGAGATTATGTATCGGATGATCTGAAAGACTTCTGTCTGTGAGTCAGGGTAATAGGTAATTGTTGTGCAAGGTATCTCCTTGTGTGAAAGCTTTGAGTTTTTGTGCCTAATCAGGCTTATTCTTCTTCTTTCAGTTCATTTGCCCCCACTTGCTGTTAGACGGCATTGTCTTCTAAATCACACGGGCTATTGATGGGTTGCTGTGAATCAAAATGAACCAGTGTAGTTGTGTAACACATTTCACTAAAAATTAAAATATTTGTAAATGATTGTTCTTTCCATGAAAAGTAAAGAGGCTGAGCAGGATTACTGTTCTAATGCAAAGGTATTTTGGGATAAAACCACAGTGCACTGATGTGTTCTCGTGGTACAATGAGTTACCAAAGATGTTTGAATTCCTATTTTATTTGGGATCGAAGATGAAACCCATAGAATTACATGGGCTTTAGATCTTCACAAGTATGCTCTGCCACAAAATCCCTTTGGAGAAAGAAGATGAAGAACTTAACGATGCGTGTGAATTATGCTAAGCTACTAATATCTCTGGTACCCAAACTGTGTTGTACAAAGGGAATAGTTTCCACGGAGGGGTGGACATTCTTCTCTGCCTGATTTATAACACAGATGACTTTCATTGTAGGAATTTGAAAAAAAAAAGATGGATAGATCTATGGACTAAGCAAGATAAAATACCGACCTAAGTTAACCCAACAGTAACAAAGAAGATTTCAACCCTCCAAAGAGTCTTGTAGGTATAAGGAAACAGTCCTTTTCTACAGACTTTTTAGTTCTTGGGCCAACTTGTTAATGAATCAGAAGTTTGGGGATAAATACAATAATTATTATGCATTTAAAACTTGAAATTGTAAAATTGATTTTGGAATTCAAGGTACATCTGATACTGAAGTCCTAAGAGATGGGTTTAACAGGATCAGGAGGTCAAATGGGAGAGTATTACAAAGATTAGTGATTTTACCTGTTTTTAGGTTCAAGATGTATAATATAGTATTTTACACTTTAATAAACCAAAATTGCAGCACATCTGCTGAAATATTCTGACATAGTTATTCATTTTTATTCTTCTTCTCCTCCAGGAAATTTCACATGAATCCAAATGATTCTTCATCCATTTTATTGCTATAACAACTATACAAGAGTATAAGGAGATAAATAGCTAGTGGGACAAAGTGAACTTCAAGATAAACAGGAAATTTCATTATCCAAATCAAAGACCAGAACCTCAGTATTTTCATGTACCTATCAACCTAAATTGTACATACATGTTTGCCACAATCTAAATTCATGGCATGTTCTTGGAATTCAGACCTGCATAAATGAGTATTAATGGAGATGGCCTTGTGTCAAGGAGAGAAATGACAAAACACATGGCATGGTTATGCAAACTTGACCCCTTCTATGTTTGCATGTGATATCAAGATACTGATACAAAAAGCCAGAGCTTCGGTCATGATGTCATGATTGACATTTTGGCATCATTGTGGTAGCTCTGGAAAACCTATCTCTCCATACAGTTTGATCTCCAAATAATGTCAATCCTACAGTAGCTTTTAGAAGCAGCTGCAAGATTGGATTACAAAGCAGGGCTGTTTCTGCCACAGTATCTTTACCTTTCTGTCTGACTTTTTCATACACAGCACCAAAGAGCGAGCAAAATTGGTAGGAGGATTATCCTTTCCTACCCCTACCCTCCCACCTGGCTTCTGTACATGTACTTTTGAATTTGGTTGAGATGTTGGCACTAGTCACACAGTGTTGCTGTGTTTTCTGGCCTAACATTGACGGTTAAGTCTCCTGTCAGTGATTAATGATAAACATGGCTTAGCCTGCTGTACAAGCATAGTAAATTAATAGATAGCTCATTTCTGAATTATTGGAAGCAGCATACATGTTCATAAAATGTGTAAAAAAAAAAGCTGTGCAGACAACTTTTTGCATGCCATTTTTACATCCCTTGGATTACCAGGTTATAAAATAACTAGTTAAAGGTCTTTAGTACATGTCTCTTTCATCAATAATATAGTCAGCTCCTGAACTTGTTTGCTCCGTTTTTAATTCAAATGCTAAAATTACACTCATATTAAGATTGACTCTGCTTATTGTACTATACAGAGAGCATTTGGAAATAACACATTCCAACTTGAAAGGCATTAGTTGGATGATTAACCTGTGATGGCAGCATATATTTGGGGCTGAATTTAATTTTTCATTCCTATAAAGTGGGCTGGGTCAGAAAGTTTATAAAACCTTCCATTTTCCAATCTTGTTCCTGCAAAACTGCTTCTTTTCTGCTGCTTTTATGTCCTAGGAAATGAAGTAATCTTTGCTGAGTGATATAGTTTTTGAGAAAACAATAGAGAGAACAGGCAAAATAATGATTTTATTTACTTATTTGTTTCCATCTACTCATGATTCTCTCATCCATTAATCCTCATGGCAAAATTAGAACAATCCACAGTATGGTATATCAGTCCTACATGTATAATATCTGTGACAGCTCTTTAAAGATCTTATTAATTTCCAAACCATGAATAATAAAGTCATAAAAATACTAAAGGTTTAGAAGTGAATGCCTGTTCATGTATATAAATTTTTAGATTTCTCTTAATAGCAGATGTGAGTGTGAAGCCTATCTCTCAGAAGGAGAAAGTTCTACTGCATTGATGCCACTCTACAGAATGCCATGGGTCTACTTGTTTCTAGCTGAGCTTCCTTTCAAGGTGACATCTACATAATAAATCCATGAAGATGAATTATCATATTCCTCAAAGATGCCATTGAGAGAGGAATGAAAATATATCAGAACTATGTTTTCAGAACCTCACCTTCCTTGTAAAATTCATCAGGATGCCATAATGTATGGTATCAAAGCCACAAAATAACAGAGTTGGAAAGGACTTTGGAGGTCTTTTAGTCCAACCCTTATTCAAGTAAGAAAACCTATACATTTTAGACAAATAATTGTCCAATTTCTTTCTAAAATTTCCAGTGTTGGAGTATACACAACTTCTGGAGGCAAGTCATTCCACTGATTAATTGTTCCAATTGTCAGGAAATTTCTCCTTAGTTTTAGGTTGCTTCTCTCATTGAGAAACCGTACTCAACGAGTAGTCCTTAATGGGTCTAAGTCTACATGGAGGGAAGTAAGCAGTGGGGTGCCACAAGGTTCCATCTTAGGCCCAGTACTCTTCAATATCTTCATGAACGACTTAGATGAGGGAATAGAAGGGGAACTTACCAAATTTGCAGATGATACTAAGCTGGCAGGAATAGCTAACACCCAAGAAGACAGGCTCAAGATCCAGATGGATCTTGACAGACTAGAACACTGGGCCATATCTAACAAAATGAAATTCAATGTAGAGAAAAGTAAAGTCCTAACAAACTCCTGGACAGTCTGTGGTGCAATGTGGCATTGGTGGATGGAGCGAGACATGATGTCCCAGATGTGCTCAGTTGGATTCAGGTCTGGGGAACGGGCGGGCCAATCCATAGCATCAATGCCTTCATCTTGCAGGAACTGCTGACACACTCTAGCCACATGAGGTCTAGCATTGTCTTGCATCAGGAGGAACCCAGGGTCAACCGCACCAGCATATGGTCTCACAAGGGGTCTGAGGATCTCATCTCGGTACCTAATGGCAGTCAGGCTACCTCTGGCAAGCACATGGACAGCTGTGCGGCCCCCTAAAGAAATGCCACCCCACACCATTACTGACCCACTGACAAACCGGTCATGCTGGAGGATGTTGCAGGCAGCAGAACATTCTCCACGGTGTCTCCAGACCCTGTCATGTCTGTCAAATGTGCTCAGTGTGAACCTGCTTTCATCTGTGAAGAGCACAGGGCGCCAGTGGTGAATTTGCCAATCTTGGTGTTCTCTGGCAAATGCCAAACGTCCTGCACGGTGTTGGGCTGTAAGCACAACCCCCACCTGTGGACATCAGGCCCTCATACCACCCTCATGGAGTCTGTTTCTGACTGTTTGAGCAGCCACATGCACATTTGTGGCCCGCTGGAGGTCATCTTTCAGGGCTCTGGCAGTGCTCCTCCTGTCCCTCCTTGTACAAAGGCGGAGGTAGCAGTCCTGATGCTGGGTTGTTGCCCTCCTATGGCCTCCTCCACGTCTTCTGGCCTGTCTCCTGGTAGCTCCTCCATGCTCTGGACACTACGCTGACAGACACAGCAAACCTTCCTGCCACAGCTCGCATTGATGTGCCATCCTGGATGAGCTGCACTACCTGAGGCACTTGTGTGGGTTGTAGACTCCATCTCATGCTACCACTAGAGTGAAAGCACCACCAGCATTCAAAAGTGACCAAACCAACATCCAGAAAGCATAGGAACTGAGAAGTGGTCTGTGGTCACCACCTGCAGAACCACTCCTTTATTGGGGATGTCTTGCTAACTGCCTATGCTTTCCACCTGTTGTCTATTCCATTTGCACAACAGCATGTGAAATTGATTGTCAATCAGTGTTGCTACCTAAGTGGACAGTTTGATTTCACAGAAGTGTGATTGACTTGAAGTTACATTGTGTTGTTTAAGTGTTCCCTTTATGTACATATATTCCCTTCTATTAGCATTACAGTCTTCATTAATTTCAATCCAAATGGTACATTTAAATGACCTTGAGAAAATACCTGCAAAGCTGCTGCCAAGGACAAAAGACATGCTCGGCTGTGTCAACTCTAGCATCAGATAGCAGAGCTTGCTAGGGTGCTTTTTAGCAGACAAACCTCTTATGTTCCACTCTCAAGGTCAAGGTGTTATTTTTCTCAGTGCCCTGTAAACTGTGTATGATCGTATTTGCTTTTGGATTTCCAGGTCACTGATTGGACTAATTTTTGCACTTTCACACTAGTCAACTGGAGGGAGAATTTTTTGGCTTCTGGTGCTACATAGTTAAGCAGAGGTGAAGATAATCTTTGTCACTGTAAGAATTGGGAGGAGAAACTGTGATGTTCTGCAAATGTCCACTGAACAATGTTCCTGCTACTTCTCCATTTAATATACTGAATTTCTGAAGAACCGGAAACTTTTTAAACAGTTTTAGCTAGGCCAAGCAGAACACTGATCACTGCCATTAGTGCATTTTCACAACTGACAGGAACAAAAACATCACAAGATCCTGCACTCATTTCTGTCTTTTTTCTCCTTCAAAGCAATAGGAGGTGGCAATGAACTCTGATTTTCACACAATTCTCACTCTCTTTGCAAAAGTGAAATGATCTTTCCTTTTGTTGGAAATGTGTCTGATCAAGACCCACGCATGTTTTGTTCCATGAGACAAATAGCAACTTCAGGAGGTAGATTTCAATTTCAGTTAGGAAATAGCATGGGGTAAAATGTCATCCGATAAGGGAAGGGCCAGGGAAGGGCATCCCATAGTCGCTTTCAATGTCAATAAAACAAATCAAAGCCACATTTAGCTCCCATCATAGATTATTTGTGATTGGTGTGAATAAGACTTGACTTAGTTCCCAGGCTGTTTAATCAAGGAGAAAATATTCATGGGTTCTTGAGAGTTCATTTTAATGACTGTGGGAGGTTTTTTCATTTTTTTAAAAAAAAAGATTATTGCAGAGATACCGGGCTAATTTGCAAAATAAGAACGATGAAGTTACTCAAAACCTGTTACTTGACCTTCAACCACAGAGAAAATGGATTTCATAAGTAATTAGTTCATTGGAAAGGATTGTGAAGTAAAATAACCATAAGTAAAAACAGGATGCTAAAAACTTTTGCCTCCATGTTTTTCTTGAATCTTGCTGTAGGAAAAATTGTGAATGTGGCATTGTATAGTTTGAGGAGAGTGAATGGTGAATCAGCTCTGCTCTGGAGCTATAGGTGCCCTCTCTGAGTTGAAAGGTAAAGGAGAGGGTAGGGGTAGAAGCAGCAGCCTGTCACTTAACCTTTGAATGCGTATGTGAATCTCTAGGGGAATTGTGTGAACAACAGGTGCAGAAAGTGGGTTGTGTATGCAGATGTCTGGATCAGTGGTGGAATTCAATTTTCTGATTGCCTTAGAATGGCTTGAGACATAGTGGCTCAGTGGTTTAAAAGACACCAGAGAAGGTGTCTTTTAAAGCTCTATCCCCACATATTGGAGTAAGCTCCCATCACTTGCCTCAGCTCCTGCTCCTGCTCCTGCTAGCAGTTCACAAGCATGTAAATGCAAGTAGATAAATTAGAACCACTTTGGTCGGAAGGTAGCAGTGCTCCTTGTTTCGACACACAATTGCAGAAGAAGGTGATAGTTTTCATATCTCTTCATCACTTTCAAGTGGTCATCCATACTTTTATGATTCAGATGTGATAGCCCTAATTAGAGTTTCCTCATTCATTGGGTATGGCAGACTGAATCAGACAAAGGAAAGAAAAGCCACCAAACCAAACCACCAAACACAATTCCTATGAATGTCTAGCAAACCTGATGAAGTGTGGTGAGTCTACTTGGCAGAATGCTCTGACAAGCAGGCAGATTAGCAAATGTAGCTGTTATGCTCACAATTCTTGCACGCAAGCATACACAATGATTCTCTAACTCTGTGTTTGTATGGTACCAGCTTCCCAATTGCTCTTCTTGGTATCCTGCTGGGCACAGAACTCAGACAATTGTTGGATAATCAGAAAATTATCTTTGGTGATTCATTGGATTTGTTGTTACAGATTTAAATCAAGAATAGGCCATAATTATTTGGTTTTGGGATTTGATCCTGATTCCAGCAATATATAAATATAATGAAGAAATAAAAAAATAAATAGGGATGGGGTGCTGGCCTAGAAACCAGGCGACCGTGAGTCCTAGACCCACTTTAGGCTGGATGAAAATGGCTGGATGACTTTGGCCCAGTCACTCTTTCTCAGTCCAAATTACCTCACAGGACTTTTATTGTGAGGAAAATAGGAAGAGTATTAAGTACCTTTACTGCCATGGGTTACTGGGAAAAGTAATAAAGACGGGATCAAAAAAAAATCTAATAAATAAATAATATCACAAAGAAGTATATCCCAATACCATAAATATCTCCTGATTATTAATAGAAAACATTGATTAAGGTGCCTAGCTATATCCTCAGAAAAACTATTTCTTAAATTATTCCAAAGATTACAGGCAAAATATGCATATGGCAGGCATGGACATGCTACTTTTTGGCTTTATTTCAAAAGTTCCCTCTAAGTGACCAGTTCAGACTTTTAACCAGAGTCAGTGAGTCTGCTATTCCCTACCAGCATGCTGGATGTGATAACAGGGACTGAGATAAATGAAAATAGAAAGGAGTGGCAAAGAGAAGAGAGACAAAAGTACAAAGAAGTAACTCTCAGTTACATTTGTCTTAAGCCCTACCTACTGCTGCTACCATCTATTGCCAGTGCAAGTTTGGGGGGGGGGGGAATATAGTGATCACCAGGGAAAGGGATTCCTACACTTCTGCCGTAAGGAGTTTCCCCTGAGCAACCCTATACCTTTCAATTAAAATAATAATAAATAAAACACTATGCACATCCAAGTAACTCATACAAATCTTCAAAGCAACTATTAAATTATAGATATCCTCCAAGCCAGGATTGACTTGGACAGTATCAACTGGATGTAACTTCAATGCTTTTGTAATCGACAGTGTTGTGCATAAATATTGAAAATTAACTTTCACATTGCAGAATATGGGAATGAGGTTCAATAAAAGAGGAAAAGTAGATGTGGATTTGGGGGATTCACAACTCAAAATGTGCTTTTTTAAAAAATGTAGGAAACATCATTATTTCACAAACACAGGTATTCTCTGGTGGATAATATTGCATACTGATAGCAGGGATTTACTGAATATGTATACAGCAATGGATTATAATCTTCAAATAGATTTGTTTGTCATCTAGAGAAGTTCAATGTTTTTGTTTGACCAGACTTTGCAATGGACTATGCAACTATGTCTGTGCTGAGATTGTCTTGCACTGTATAGATTTACTACAATTGGAACAAAATTATGGAAAGTATTGTTTCAGGAAGCTCAGCTTAATTCATATTGCAGGTGTATAACTGTGACGTATGCACTTTCTGAATGGTAAGACAACATTGAATTCTTCAAGAGTATTTCTAAGCATCTTCACCATTGACTGGATCATCAATTGAATTACATGCTCACTGTTTGCAAATGAGGATTTTCTTATTGTAAAGGTCACACTGATCCCAGGTACTTGTTTAACTGAAAGTATGCATTGTAACTTCCAGGGAAGAAATGGTAAACTGGCCACTGCTTTCCTAAAAGTGGAGCTGAAAATTGCAATGAAATGAAGACCTGGCAAGAAATTAAAACATTAAAAGAACGAAGGAGTTATTGTAACAAGGCAGATCACGTCAATGATAAAGATAAAGAAAAAAAATTAACCATTGCTCAATATAGGCTGTAAAATGTATATGTGTGTGTGTGTGTGTGTGTGTGTGTGTGTATGTATGTATGTATGTATGTATGTATGTATGTTATTCAGCTTTGTTTGGGTATTTTCCCGCGTCATTGTAGTTGTGCTTTTAAAGTTGTAGCAATGTTTCGGCAGAATCCCATCTGCCATCATCAGGCTTCTGTACTGTGTACAGAAAGCCTGATGATGGCAGATGGGATTCTGCCGAAACGTTGCTACAACTTTAAAAGCACAACTACAATGACGTGGGAAAATACCCAAACAAAGCTGAATACCATACATGTAAGTACCTGCGAAAACTTAAGAAAACACACACACACACACACACACACACACACACACATATTGTCTGTTTTAAATGTATGTCAAATAAATGTTTTTTTCTAGAATTAAAAAAAAGAAAAGAAATGAAGACCTGGCAAGTAGAACCATTCCTTGTAATTCCTCTCTGAACAAGGAGAGGTCTGGAGATTGCTCACAAGTGATCCTTGGGAGAAAACCACTAGACAGCCATCTGGTAGGTTTAGAGATGAGGAAGATGAGGAAATAAGCATCTTGCAGAATCCATGATTGATGCCATCAAAAAGATCAGTGGGTTTGCATGTTTCCTTTTCTAATCACTTTTCTAAATGCTTCACAACTATTAGGAGACTATGGATCAACCAGTTTTATAGCACCAGTTTTCTTCAATCCTTAACTAAATTAAATTTTTTAAAGGATTTACTTTTTTCTGAAATAAAAGCAAAAGGTAATTAGAACTTTGATTTTGGAAAATTACAACTCCAGATGGATTTGAAATAAGATTTTAGAATTAAAAACTTTCCCATTGAGTTTTCTTTTGGAAATTGCTAGGGGGCATTTGAAATCCTCCATCCCTCCCTTGAATTTCTGCCAACTTCCCCATTTATTTTACTTATGGGAAGCTTCCAGAGAGAAAGTCAGCAGGAAGTTCCAAGTCTAAGGCCCGCAGGCAGGTGAGTGACTGCTATCAAGTGAGGGAGGAAGCAAGAAATTGCTCAAGTGGCTGGGAAACTGTCATAGAAAATTGAAAATCAGGATCATGGGAGTTAAACAATGGCCTGGCAATGTTGAAGAAGGGACTAAAGATCAAGTAAAAGGATATAAAATTGGTTTACATGGCCAAGGTTAATATGCAGCATATTCAGAAACTATTCAGACTTGGTTCACTTTTGTAAATTTTTCAGTTTTTTCTTTTTCATAAATTTACAGACATTTCTAAAATTCTGTTTTCACTTTGTTAGTAGGAGGTTCTAAGTGTAGATTAATGAGGGAAAAAATGAATTTCAACAACTCTAGCAGCATAACAAAATTGACAAAAGTGAAAGGGGTCTGAATGCTTTCTGAATGCACTGTACTGTTATCTCTGGTAACCTTTAATGAATTTTGCCAATCAGGATTAAATTGTTTGTTTATAGATAAGAAATGAGATATAGGAAAATTTGTTGTATTTTAAAGATAGATGACAAGTTAATAAAATTGTTTACACTTGTGATAAAGTGGGAAGTCATTCTGGTATATATTTCTTTATTTTTTCTTTATGCTTTACTTCCTTTTCAATTTTTCTTTCTGCACTATTTTACCTTTTTAATTGCAATTTTAATAAAATTACTATTAGAAAAGGGAAGTATACAGTTGCACTGCAATAATAGATAGAGAAAAGGGGATTGTTTGCAAGTGACCCAAACAAATAAAAAATAGTCCACCTGAAACTGTAGTGATCAGCCATGCTTTAATAAATACCCTGTTGGAAGAATTATCCTTCTGGGTTCAGTTCCAAGTGGGGAAAAAGACACTGGAAATATGGAGGCTATTTGGGAAGATGGTTTAATGGTGGACAGGACCCCATGGATTGGAGCTACAAAGTGAAAAGGATGGTCATATGCTTCAAGGTGAAGGAAAAGATCAAGAAGCGCTGATATGCTGATAGTGCCTGGGTTTTATAACTTTCGTTGGGATTTGAATTGGAGCTTGTATTCTGATTGGTTGTCAGACTCCCATGGGGCCATGCAGGGACAACTATGTAGGCTGTCCTGAGTTCCAGGCTTGGTTGAGCCTTGCTGGATGATGAAGCACTGAAAGGCCTTTTGGGCAATTTCAATCGCTTTACCTGGAGATCTTTGTTATGTAAAGTATTAACAAAGGTGGGGGTGAACGTCTGCTTCTGAGGTGTTTCTGCTCTTGAGTTTCTACTCTTTTTAGGGGAAATATTCTGCCTTTTTAACATTTCCTAGGATATTTCAATTTTCTAGGAGAGGGATGGGTGCTAACTTCCTACAACCCATTGGTGGGATTCCAAATTTTTTACTACCAGTTCCATGGGCGTGGCTTGGAGGGCGTGATGTGGCTTGGTGGGTATGGCTTGGTGGGTGTGGCAGGGAAAGGATACTGCGAAATCCCCATTCCCTCCCCACCCCACTAACCTGCTTTCCAGCTCTGTTTTCCTTTGCAGGGCAACAAAAGAAGACCCAGCCAATCAGCTGGGACTCAGAAGGCAGACAATAGATGGGGGTGTGGCTAGTCAGAGGTGGCATATGCGAACTACTCAAAATGTTCACTACCGGTTCTCTAGAACTGGTCAGAACCTGCTGAATACCACCTCTGCTACAACCCTTCCTGTTTAAACTAATTTCTTTCCATTCAAAACATTTTTGCAGTGATTAAATTGTTATATGAGAAAGCTAACAGGTAGCTCGTTGTAGCAAAGGGATACTGGTATATGTGTGCGTGTGAGAATCTTATCCCCTTATTTTTAATCTGGGCCGCCACCATCTCTCTCCCAGAGGCATTCGTTTTAAAAATAATATCTTGGATCTGGAAGTTGGAACGGCTCAAAAGCTCCCTGCTCTGTTCATTCATCATTTGTCAGCAGCTATTGACCAGAATGGTTGGCTTTGGATTATTATGTGAGCTGGAAGATAAGATTTGTTCAGGCACATGCTGGCTACATTAAGCAGCACAGGAGGCCTCCGATCACGAGGAAACCACGTTTCCTGCAGCGGTGGCCTGATTAGCTTTGAGAGAAGAGGCTGTTTTCATGAGATCACAGCTCCCTCTGCTGGATGATGTGGGAGACAGAAGGACAGCCGGAAACCATAACGTAGCATCAGGAACTCACTGGGAAGGGCAGGAAGCAGACAAATGTAAATGTTTTTCAAGGTCTCTCATTTAATTGACAAACAATAAACTTTTCATGTTGCTAGCATTCACCTCACATTTAATAGATCTATAGAGGATGCTATAGTCATCACTCTTCACACTGCTCTGACTCATCTAGAACAGCGGGGGGGGGGGTGCTATGTGAGGATGCTTTTTGTGGATTTTAGTTCTGCGTTTAACACCATTCTTCCACATAGACTAGTGTCTAAACTTCTGGACCTTGGGCTTTCTAATTCAATCTGCCTTTGGATTATGGATTTCCTGTCTGGCTGCTCACAGAGGGTCAGATAAGATAATCACACCTCTTCAGCCCTTATTCAAAACACTGGTACACCACAGGGTTGCATGTTGAGTCCCTTACTCTATAGTCTTTATGGGCATGACTGCATTCCCACTCATGCTAGTAATACTAATGCTAAATTTGCAGATGATACAACAGTGATAGGCCTCATCTCCAGGAGGGATGAGTCTGCCTACCAAGATGAGGTGGACCGGTTACTTTAGTGGTGTGGAGACAATAAATTGGTCCTCAACACCAATAAGACCAAGGAGCTTATAGTGGATTATAGAAGGAACAGATCAGACATCCAGCCCTTGCTTATCAATGGAGACCAAGTGGAGCAAATGGCCAGCTTTAAGTTTCTGGGTGTTACCCTAAAAGAGGACCTGACCTGGGGTGCTCACATTGCAGCACAGGTCAAAAGGGCCCAGCAGAGATTATATTACCTGAGACTTCTCAGAAAACAACGACTGAATGAAAAACTACTGGTAATCTTCTACCGCTGCACCATAGAGAGCATTTTAACATACTGCACCTCTGTATGGTTTGCCAATTGCACAATGGCAGATAGGAAAGCACTCCAGAAGGTTAACGTCCAGAAGATCATTGGTTGCCCTCTTCCCTCTTTGGAAGAGCTTTATAGCTCCTGCTGCCTTAAGAAAGTTCAAAACATTCTTAAAGATCCATCTCATCTTGGGAACCCTTTTTTTGAACTATTACCATCTGGCAGACGGTACAGAATAATAAAAACAAGGGCAAATAGGCTGAAAAACAGCTTCTATCCCAGGGCAGTAGCTCTTTTGAATTCTGCTGTATAGTGCAGTGTTGGTGTGGTGTCGGGAGTTTCCGGTTCAATGTGTGAAGGGTGAAGGATGTATGTTTGTTTATTTTCATGGTCATGATGTGCACTGAAGATGGTGTTTGATTTCGTTGTATGAGGTGCAATGACAATAAAGTAAAGTAAAGTAAACTAATGCAGTCTGAACTGTCTTTTAAGACTGCATCTTTCCTATTTAATAGGTAAGATACAATCCTATCAGTATTACAAAGTTCACTATGTCACAGGTTAAACACATATTAAACACATCTCAGAATGAATCAGTAGACATTTGTATATATGAATACTCATTGGAAATAGCTGATATATACTGTTCTATTAAAAGCCAAACTGAAACCAACCCAACTGGAGATCTAATCACACCACTAAGAAACCCTATCTCCATATTCCCCAGCTAACAGACAAATGCTCTGACTGGTTTAAAAAAGGAGAGTTACCAAAATACAGTAAACATATTTTAAAATCTACAGACAATATATAAGCCAGAGGTGTACAAGCTCTTAGGTTGTGTGCAATCCCCTAACATCTCAGTGACATCCAAAGCCGTTATCAAATGGAGAGAATGTGACAGAAAGGAAGCATGATTAAACCCAGGATTGAAGGGTAAAGAGAGAAAGTTAATTTTAGAATATAGACCATAGACCAGGGGTCCCCAACCACTGGTCCCCGGACCGGTACCGGTCCGTGGAACAATTTCTACCGGGCCGCCGGTTTGCTGGGCGCTGCCATCTTGTTTTGATGAAAAAGTGTTTCTGGTGAGCTTTTCCGGGTAGAAAGCGGTGTTTGGGTGCTGAAAGAATCCTCGCGCCTTAATTTCATCGAGGGGGGGCGGTGGCTTCGAACAAAACTAAGGCACGAGGATTCTTTCAGCATGCATGGCAAGACGAGCCGAGCGACCGTCCTGAAGCCATCGCGAAGCCCATCGACACAGGTACAAAGGAGGAGTTGAAGGTGGCGGGGAGAAGCGCGGGACGGCTGGCCGGCCAGTTGCTCGGCTCGCCTTGCCATGCGTGCTGATGCCGGTACCGGGCCACGGATGATTTTGTGATGCCGGTACCGGGCCGCGGATGATTTTGTGATGCCGGTACTGGGCCGCGGCACAAAAAAGGTTGGGGGCCACTGCCATAGACCATAGAATCATAGGGCTGGAAGGGACCTCAGCAGTCTTCCTGTTCAAACTTCTACTCATCCCAGCCAAATGGTTGCCAATCTATTTTTGAAAATCTCCAGTGACTGAGCATCCACAACTCCAGGAGGCAAGTTTTAATTAAAAATTTTAATTAACTTTAAATGTAAATTGAATCAATTTTACCTATTATTATGTTCCTTCCAGAGGTGGTATTCAGCAGGATCTGACCAGTTCTGGAGAACCGGTAATGGAAATTTTGAGTAATTTGGAGAACTGGTAAAAACTACTACTGACTGGCCCTGCCCTCATCTATTCTCTGCCTCCTGAGTCTCAGCTGATCAGCTGGGTCTTCTTTTGTTGCCCTGCATAGGAGAATGGAGCTGGAAAGCAGGTTAGTGGGGTGGGGAGGGAATGGGGATTTCACAGTATCCTTCCCCTGCCATGCTCACCAAACTATGCCACACCCACCAAGTCACGCCCATAGAACTGGTAGTAAAAAAATTTGAATCCCACCACTATGTCGCCCTGACCTAACCATACAGCAACGTGCCCACTCCCGTGTACTCCGCACTGAACTCAAAAAACGTCTAGACAATGGAGAGAAGGACCTGTACATTGACTACCATGCTGACTGTATCAAAAGTAAGACACACAACCCGCAACTCAGCTTTAACCTTCAACCACAACCCTACCTCAACCGATCCACCATCACCCAAGACTAGGCATGCACGCCCCTAACTACCTCAATTCCAACTACTACTGGCCTTAAATGCAAACTACTCAATGCAAGAAGCCTCTTGAATAAAATACCTGAATTTTTCCTCCTACTAAATATGGCTAAATTCGACATTATATTTGTCTGTGAAACATGGCTCAATGCATCTCTCCCTGACTCCATTACCACAGTAAGGGACTATCATGTTTACCGATCAGATCGTGAAATTCGTAGAGGAGGTGGTGTTGCTATCTTCTATAAAAAGTCCTTACATCTAAAAAATATCCAAGTTACCCAGGAGCTTGCTCTTCCTGAGACCATCATCTGTGAACTATCCTTAAATATCACAATTCAATTCTTACTATGTTACAGAGCACCTGATTATGACATCGAACATGTAAACAAGCTAAATACATTACTAACATGGGCTGCATCCTGCCCATACCCTTTTATCTTTCTTGGTGATTTCAATCTACCTCATATTGACTGGACCCTAAATGAATGTACAACTGAAATCATACACACAACCTTCTACAATGCTATTACAAATCTGGGACTGGAACAACTAGTAACCAACAACACTAGACTAAACAACTGCCTCGATCTCATCTTCTGCAATAGTTTGAATTTAATTTACGGAATACAAACTAAAGAACCCTTTTCCAGCAGTGACCACAATATGATTGACTTTTGTCTCAACATACGGCCCACACAAAAATCACCACAATGATGTAATCCCCAATTGTAACTTCAAAAAAGGCAACTATGATCTTATAAACAACGATCTCTCATCCCTTGATTGGCAATCTCTATTCACTGGATGCAATACTGTTGAAGACCATTACAACATATTTTTACTTGAAGTCAAAAGAGTCATCAAACTATATGTACCAACAACAACTCCCAAAACAAAACAAAAAAGCAGATTACCCATAACAATAAGGAAACTTCAATCCAAAAAGAGATCACTCTGGTGGAAAAACAAATCTGGTCACGTTGCCAATTTCAAAAGCCGATACAAAAATTTATGCCACCAGATAAAGACCGAATGCATCAATTATCACATTAAACAAGAGGAAAACCTTCTAAGCACCAATTCCACCCGTGCTTTTTACAATTTTGTAAACAACAAACTAAAAGACTCAAGGTCTATCCGACCCTTGATAGGACCTGATGGTAAAGACTGCAACGACAACACCACTAAAGCCAGCATCTTTAACACATTCTTCAGCTCAGTATTTGTAAACAGCAATGGATCATGCCCAGTATTTCCTAGCCGTACCACAGTTAACAACAATGATCTAATACATATCGATTTTACAGAAGACAATGTTGAAAAAGCACTACGCAATCTAAAACCATCTCTATCTATTGGACCTGATGGAATATGTGCCTACTTCTTAAAAAAGCTATCCACTGCCATAGCCAAACCTCTAAGCATAATCTTTAAAAAATCTTTCAGGACCAGCTCCTTGCCTAACCTATGGTCACAAGCCACAGTCATCCCCATCTTCAAAAAGGGAGACCCAAGCCTAGTTGAAAATTACAGACCAATCTCCTTATGCTGCGTCACCTGTAAAGTCATGGAATCAATTATTAACCAATCCATCATCCTCCACTTAGAGACAAACAACCTACTCTCCAATAAACAATTTGGTTTCAGAAAAAAACTATCCTGTAATCTGCAACTCTTACACTGCAAAAACATATGGACGACACAACTCGACCAGGGCAAAGCAATAGACGCAATCTACATAGACTTCTGTAAAGCCTTTGATTCAGTGGTACACGACAAACTACTCCTAAAAATAAAATCCTATGGTATCTCTGGACAACTGAATAACTGGATAGAAGCATTCCTGGCAAACAGACAACAAATGGTCAAAATTGGGAGCATCCTATCAAATTCTGTACCTGTCAATAGTGGTGTCCCCCAAGGCAGTGTTCTAGGACCAACTCTCTTCATACTCTACATAAATGACCTCTGTGATCATATTAAGAGCAATTGCGTTCTTTTCGCTGATGATGTAAAGCTGTTCAATACCACAGACAATACTGCTACCCTACAAAAAGATCTTGACTATGTATCAGAATGGTCAAACAAATGGCAACTTCAAATCTCAACAAATAAATGCTCTGTCTTACATATTGGCAAAAAAAATCAGAAAATAAAATACAGGCTGAATAGTCAAGATCTTGTTGATGACCCAAGCTCTGTAAAGGACCTTGGAATACTCACCTCTAATGATCTAAGTGCTAGAGCCCACTGCAACTACATAGCCAAAAAGGCATTAAGAGTTGTTAACCTAATCCTACGTAGCTTTTTCTCTGGTAATATCACACTACTAACCAGAGCATACAAAACATTTGCTAGACCAATACTCGAATACAGTTCATCAGTCTGGAACCCACATTACGTATCTGATATTAGCACAATTGAGAAAGTCCAGAAATATTTCATAAGAAGAGTTCTCCACTCCTCTACTCGTTGTAGAATACCTTATGCCACCAGACTTGAAATTCTAGAACTAGAAAACCTTGAATTACGCCGTCTTCGGTCTGATTTAAGCATGGTATATAAAATCATACATTGCAATGTCCTACCTGTCAATGAATACTTCAGCTTCAACCATAACAACACAAGAGCACACAATAGATACAAACTCAAAGTAAACCGCACCAAACTTGATTGCAGGAAATACGACTTCAGCAATAGAGTGGTCAATGTCTGGAATACTCTACCCGACTCTGTAGTTTCTTCCCCAAACCCCAAAAACTTTAACCTTAGACTGTCTACTATTGACCTCACCCCTTTCCTAAGAGGTCTGTAGGGGGCGTGCATAAGCGCACCAACGTGCCTACCGTCCCTGTCCTATTGTTTCTCCTATTCTTTTATTTTTCTTATATGTACCCATTTCATGTATTCACAACTATGTATACATTTATACTTATTATCTTGTAAACAATTGGCAAATCAAATAAATAAATAAATAAATAAAATAGTTCCTTCCCATTAGCTTTGGGACTGCAGCTCTTAGCATGCTACTCAAAGGCCTTCTTTTGGAAAAGTGTATTAATAGCTGATTCATAATATCCAGATGGTAAATACCAGAAGATATCAAAAACATAAAAAGCAATGGATAAGTAAATGAACTGAAGGAAAGAATCAGGATAAATGACTGAACATTTATGTACATTATGATATACATTTTCATTGACTTCCTTGTTTCCTTTGCTATTTGCTTAGGATGATGGGATCAAACTTAGGCCATTTTCCCCATTAACTGACCTCTTGTGAATACAGTATAGAACAATCACTGCAACATCTTTCCAGTTTCTCATGATGATGGTGAATAATCTTTAATCCCAAACATGCGGCAAAAAAGAAAGTTATAAAAGAACCTGCTAAAATAACTTTAACGTAACTCTGATAGTGAAAACATATTTCTTATGTCAATGTCAGACCATGATTTCAATAGATTGCTGTTGTCTGTTTTTTTCCCTAAATAGTTGATTGCTTTCTCTATATTTGCAGTTATTGTTTCATTCAGCAATAAAATAGATGAGATAAAAACAAAACAAGTTTAATGTTTTCAATTTAATTCCTTTGAATTATTTGCTCAGTGAGAAAATTGCTCATTTTCTGCTACTGAAGTCTGGTTCACTTATCTGCAATGAAGTCTTAATTCTGAGGAATTGTGTACAATGGATAGCAAGTGTTATTTGAATACATTAGAATCAGGGGTGGGATTCTACTGGTTCTGTCCACCTCTGTAGAACCGGTAGTTCTGAAGAGCAGCAGACAGAGAGCATACATAGAACCAGTTCTATGTCTGCTGCTGTTTTGGCCCACTCACCCGCCTGGGCAAGAGCCTGACCTTTATTTCCTGCTTTTTCAACCACAGCTGCTTTGTGTGACATAGCTGTGGTTGAAAAAGCAGGAAAAACAGGCTTTTCCAACCGCTGCAAACTTGCAAGCAGCGCTGCTCAGCTGTCCAGGCAGCTCAGCAGGTCGTAAATTGCCCTTGCACAATTTGCATGACTAGCCCGCGCGCACATGCACACACGATGCAGAGCAACAGAACCGGTAGTTATACCAGTCGGATCCCATCCCTGATTAGAATGTCTCTTTTCAAAACCCAAGAAAAGTGTAGGGTGAATGTCCTAACAAAATTGCATAGATAAGGCTGGCTTCCTGCACACTAAGCACATAGAACACGGATCATAGAATAATACAGTTGGAAGAGACCACAGAGGTCTTCTAGTCCAACCTCATGCTCCAGCAGGAAACCCTATACTATTTCAGAGAAATGATTGTTTAATCTCTTTTTGATGGAGCACCCACAACTTCTGAAGGCAAGCTATTCCATTGGTTGATTGCTTCCATCGTTAGGAAATTTATCCTTAGTTTTAGGTTGCATGTCTCGTTAGTTATGTAGTTCCCAGTCATTATTTCTCGTATTGCCATTTGGTGCTTTGGAAAATAGTTCATCTTTGTAGGAGCCCCTGAAATATTAGAACTATCATGTCACTCTACTCCTTCTTTTCATTTGACTAGACATACCCAATTCCTGTAACTGTTCTTTGTAGGTTTTAGCTTCCAGTTCCCTAATCATTTTTGTTACCTTTCTCTTTCCAGGGTCTCAACATCTTTTTTATATTGTGATCAACACTGGATGCAGTATTCTATGTGTGGTAGAATACTGCACTGGATGCAGTATTCTATGTGAGGCTTTGTAAAGCAGGACTAGAACTTCACATGACCTCAATTCTATCCCTCTATTAATGCAGCCTAGGATTGCATTGGTTGTTTTGATTGCTGCCACACACTGTTGGCTCATATTTAAGTAATTGTCCACTAGGACTCCAAGATCCCTCTCACAGTTATTGGCATTAAGCCAAGTTTCACCTAGTCTGTAGCTGGCTTTTCTTGCTGAAGTGTAAAATCTTACTTTTATCTACACTGAATTTCATTTTGTTAGATGGGGCCCAGTGTTCAAGTCTGTCAAGATCTTTTGGGAGAGAACTTGTCAAGATCTTGCCTAAAGCTATCTTGAACTTATCTAAAGCTGTCTAAATAGGCTAACACATTTTGAATTCAAAACACCTCAGAGTTGAAACAGCTGTTTGAGGTTTTCAATTGAATGGGACTGTTTCAAACTTAGAATATTACAGACTGGTCAGACCAACCACTTTTAAACTCAAAACGACTGTTTCAAATTCAAAATGAACCATTGAAACCTGAGATCATCTCAGATGTGAAACCTGTAACTGTCCCCCAACCACTTCTTTTTTTAATATGTCAGGACTGAAAGTTGGGTCAGTAGCAATTCTTCCTCAGTAATATAGGTTGTGGGCACCAGATACATGATACATTTAACTTAAATTATCAAGGTGAAAGACATATAAATGACCCCACAAAAAGGGTGCCAGGCTTGGAACCATCACATCAGCAATGGATAATCTTGAATAGGATTCGCACCTCATATGTCATGTGCTAGGAATTGCTGTATAAACGGGGCATAGTATCCTAGCCTCATTGTGACTGTGGGGTCCCATGTCAAACTATACACCACATCATGATCAGCCGAAAGCTGAGGGCATATACTGGTCCAGTATCTGGTTTTTTAAAAATATAAACAATGCTGCGCTTCAATGGTTAAATAACCTAGACATTGGTATTTGAACATAATTTTTTTAACATTTATATTTTATTTTGTTTTATTAATTTAGATGAAATGTTGAAATATATCGCTAGTCCATATATATGTGCCATATGCTAAATAAATAAATAAATCAAGGTGCATAATGATGTCTATTGTTTACTTGCTTATGTACAGGTAGTCCTAGACTTATGATCACAATTGTGTCCAAAATTTCCATTGCTATGCAAGACAGTTATTAAGTGAATCTTGCCCCCATTTTATGACCTTTCTTGCCACAGTGGTTAAATGAATCACTGCAGTTGTTCAGTTAGTAACATAGTCGTTAAGTGAATCTGGCTTTCCCTTTGTTGTTGCTTGCCAGAGGATCACAAAAAGTGTTCACATGATCCCAGATACTGCAGCCATCATGAATATATGCCAGTTGCCAAGCATCTGAATTTGGATCATGAGATCATAGGGATGCTACAACAGTCATAAGTGTGAAAAACAGTCATAACATTGTAACTTCAATCACTAAACAAATGGTAGCAATTCGATGCCAACTGTACCATCAAGTTAGTGTCAACTCATGGCGATCATAAAGACAGCTCTCTCTTCAACCTGGCCCTTCAGCTCTTCAATGTTGCACCCATTATAATATGAGAATCACTGTATTTATACATTCCAGGCAAATGATGGCAATGGTTTCACAAGATAAAATACAGAAACATAGAAAACTGTCTTTAAACCAGGGGTGGGATTCTCCCGGTTTAAGGTATTTCTCCCCCCTCCTGATGATCAGCTGTTCTGATGATCAGCTGTGCCGGGATCCCCCTTGCTGTCTTACTGCTTCACCCAGGAGGCTTCCTGGAGGCCCACGAGGCAAAGGGGGGATCACAGGGGAAGGAAGCTGTGCCACCCGCCCCCCCCCAGGCTCCATTATTTGCCTTCCTGAGCCCCAGGGAAGCTTCCTGGGAGCAAAAATGCCCCCCAGGAGGCTCCCCCGAGACCCAGGAGGCTCAAAAATAGGGGGGAGGGTGCTGCAAAAAAGAAGCCACACTTACCCAGTCACATGGCCACACCCACCTATCCATGCCCACCTAGCCACGCCCACAGAACTGGTTCTTAAAAAATTTGAATCCCACCCCTGCTTTAAACCAAGTTATATTGGTAGCCCAACATTGTCAGCACTAAGTGACACTCCTTGTTCCCTAGGAAATTTGAAAGGAGGGCACCTGCTCCTTTTTTCCTTGAAAAACAGTACTCCATGGAGTTATAACAGTGGTGCGATATGTAACTTGAGGCTGTGGCCTAGTTTTAGAAATGGGCTCTTCACTGTGAGTGGCTCAGTATTTATATTTCAGGCACATTAATAGTCCATAATGAAGTAGAATGAAAACTAAATAGAGAAATATAAATGTGTTATATAATTTATAGTTCTTGGGGCCTATAAGATAATAATTTGTTGAAGCAGGTCTGTGTCTAGTCACTACCAGAAACAAGGGATTATCCAAGAAATTTTATTTCTTTGTGTGGCATTGTGAAAAAAAGAGGAATGATTTTAAATAAATGAAATAAAATAAAATAAATTTCCTCTAAATACAGTAGTCTGAGGAGTGAACACAAGATTGACATGTAGATTATATTTCTGTAAACTGTTTAATTAAACTGTTTAATATTATAAGGAGGCAAAAGAACTATGTAAACTGATTAATATTATAAGGTGGTAAAATAACTCTATGGGTCAGGGAGGTGTGATATTTTAATACTATTTATTATTTATAATTAATAATTACAGATTGCAGTAGCTGTTCTGCTAAAAGCACTTGAAAAAATGCATTTAGTAACCACGAAAAATTAAATCACTGTAATTGACTTCAGAGACATAGTTTCATATACAAATACATTATAAAAAAATAGGTTGCAGAAAGCTAAAGATAACTCTGAAAAGTATCTGTGAGTCCAGTAATTTCCTTAAAACAAAACTGAACTTTTTGTTAAACTTAGAACAGAGATACCATCTGGTGGCCATAAGGAGAAGAGTTTTAAATGATTAAAAATGCAGAAAACATTTTGCACTTTGCTTGGATAACCAGATTTGAAGCCAATGTGGACAGAGACTTCCTTATATTTTGGATAGATATATGAATGAAACTCTGGAGACAAGGCAGATACACATTTTCTGATGGCTGGACAGTGCAATTGGGAAAATGGCAGGAAAATTGGTGTTCTGCCCAGCAACTTCTTTCCTTCCCTTTATGTTTTGTTCATTGCTTTCACATAAACAAAGAAAACACCTGTAGCTATGTGGTACAATCCAACAGCACTTTCATTTGAAGAGGGAGAGAGAAATCTCAGGAGCAAATGGCAAGAATTTCAATGAAAAGTAACTGCTTACTCTGGCAGCTTCATGAAAATGTTGGAGCAGTAGCCAAGCAGCCAACCAAAATCAGTAGACTCATGCAAGCTCCATGGTATTATCATAGAAACAAAAGGATAGTGCCATATGTTTTACATGCCATAGCTTCAAGTCACTAGAGTTGAGTAGGGCATATATTAGGTGAATTTAGGCTAGTTTTAGTCTACTTATCTCACAAGAGTTTTGTGATCAGATGCCCTATGCACAGAGAGGACTAAAATATTTCTTAATGTTTTCAAAAGACAAATCTACAGGTGAAACTTGAAAAATTAGAATATCATGCAAAAGTTCATTTATTTCAGTAATGCAACTTAAAAGGTGAAACTAATATATGAGATAGACTCATTCCATGCAAAGCAAGATAGTTCAAGCTGTGATTTGTCATAATTGTGATGATTATGGCTTACAGCTCATGAAAACCCCAAATCCACAACCTCAGAAAATTAGAATATTTAGAAAGGGTTCAATATTCTAGGCTCAAAGTGTCTCACTCTAATCAGCTAATTGAGCCATAACACTTGCAAAGGGTTCCTGAGCCTTTAAATGGTCTCTCAGTCAGGTTCAGTAGGAATCACAATCATGGGAAAGACTGCTGACCTGACAGTTGTGCAGAAAACCATCACTGACACCCTCCATAAGGAGGGAAAGCCTCAAAAAGTAATTGCAAAAGAAGTTGGATGTTCCCAAAGTGCTGTGGAAGGGAAAAGGGTGGAAGAAAAAGGTGCACAAGCAGCAGGGATGACCGCAGCCTGGAGAGGATTGTCAGGAAAAGGCCATTCAAAAGTGTTGGGGACTTTCACAAGGAGTGGACTGAGGCTGGAGTCAGTGCATCAAGAGCCACCACACAGAGATGGATCCTGGACATGGGCTTGAAATGTTGTATTCCTCTTGTCAAGCTGCTCCTGAACAACAAACAACGTCAGAAGCGTCTTACCTGGGCTAAAGAAAAAAAAAACCTGGTTTGTTGCTCAGTGATTCAAAGTCCTCTTTTCTGATGAGAGCAACTTTTGCATCTCATTTGGAAACCAAGGACCCAGAGTCTGGAGGAAGAATGGAGAGGCACACACTGCAAGATGCTTGAAGTCCAGTGTGAAGTTTCCACAGCCTGTGTTGTTTTGGGGAGTCATGTCATCTGTTGGTGTTGGTCCACTGTGCTTCATTAAGTCCAGGGTCAACACAGCCATCTACCAGGAGATTTTGGAGCACTTCATGCTTCCTTCCTCAGACGAGCTTTATGGGGATGCTGACTTCATTTTCCAGCAGGACTTGGCACCAGCCCAAACTGCCAAAAGCACCAAAACCTGGTTCAATGACCATGGGATTACTGTGCTTGATTGGCCAGCAAACTCGCCTGGCCTGAACCCCATAGAAAATCTATGGGGCATTGCCAAGAAAAAGATGAGAGACATGAGACCGAACAATGCAGAAGAGCTGAAGGCCACTATTGAAGCACCCTGGTCTTCCATAACACCTCAGCAGTGCCACAGGCTGATAGCTTCCATGCCATGCCACGTTGAAGCAGTAATTACTGCAAAAGGGGCCCAAACCAAGTACTGAGTACATATGCATGCTTATACTTTTCAGAGGTCCGATATCGTTCTATGTACAATCCTTGTTTTATTGATTGCATGTAATATTCTAATTTTCTGAGATTGTGGATTTGGGGTTTTCATGAGTTGTAAACTATAATCATCTCAATTATGACAAATCACGGCTTGAACTATCTTGCTTTGCATTTAATGAGTCTATCTCATATATTAGTTTCACCTTTTAAGTTGCATTACTGAAATAAATGAACTTTTGCACGATATTCTAATTTTTCGAGTTTCACTGTATGTTAGATAACTTGTTCCATCAGCTTCTGAAAAGAGATCTCTTTTCTAATTTATTATAGTTGTGGTTGATGTTTTAATAGTCTACAGTAGTTACCTCATGGTGAGATAGTCGGCAAACAAATTTAATAAAATAAGTAAATAAATAAATGTTTGTCAACTCTCTTGACAAAATTTTCCTTTAGAAAAAGAAAAGTATTTAAACAAACATAAAAATATCCATACGCACATACACTAAGAGGTTTTTTTTTAATTTTTCCAAATATCCTACCCATGCATCCTATGCAAATCCATGGTGAACCAATGGAAAAATGTGGATATTCAAATCACACAATTGCCTCAACATACATAATAGCAGTATTTATGTGATGATGATTCAGATATGAAATTGTCACTTATATGATTTACATGTTATGGTTACAGTTTCATAAACAGAACAATTTGCCTCTTTTTAAAAGAGAAAAAAATCAGTGTGGGGAGAATATTCAAGTTTGTATAAATAGTAAGTGATAAAGCTTTGTTAAAAAGCAGTTAACAATGAAGCAGTTTATAGTTAAAATCGTGTTGGTCTAATCTGAGATTTCTAGCATAATTTGTGGACATAATTTATTAGTAATTATTGGAAGAATTATCCTTCTGGGTTCAGTTCCAAGTGGAGAAAAAGACACTGGAAATATGGAGGCTGTTTGGAAAGATGGTTTAATGGTGGATAGGACCACATAGCTTGGAGATCCAAAGTGAAAAGGATGATAACATGCTTCAAGGTGAAAAAAGAAGGAAGGGGGAGGGCTGAAAGTGCCTGGTTTTATACCCTCTGTTGAAATTTGAATTTGAGCTTGTATTCTGATTGGTTGTCAGACTCCCATGGAGCCATGCAGGGGCAACTCTGTAGGTTGTCCTGAGTTCCAGGCTTGGTTGAGCCTTGCTGGATGATGAGGTAATGAAAAGGGCTTTGGGCAATTGCTATAGCTTTACCTGGAGATCTTTGTTATGTAAAATATTCTGGTCCAGGCCTTAATGGCCCACCCATTAACAAAGGTGGGGGTGAGCTTCTACTTCTGAGGTGAGTTTCTGCTTCTGAGTTTCTACTCTTTTTAGGGGAAATATTCTGCCTTTTTAATATTTCCCAGGATGTTTCATTTTTTCTAGGAGAGGGGTGGGTGCTAACTTTTAGCATAATTTATTCTGCAACTTTATGTTAGACTGACAAAATAATAAAAATTCAAGCTCCCAATCAAAATTGCTCTCATTTTAATGTTCAGACTCAAATCTTTCCTAGAGCAGAATAATATTTGTTTGCATCACAAGAGTTAATTTGATCATTTATTTTGGAAAAATAATTTCAAATAGAAATGTTAAATGAGACTAAGTTTCAGTGAATCTAGTAAACTTTCTTTCTGAACAGATTTGTATAAACTTGTACTAAATCACTAGTGATGTATACTTATTTGTATCCATGCCCCACTTTGACTACTAACTCATAAATATTCATACAATTGCATTTTAATGTTTTTGTTTTAACTGCTGGATAATTCTTTTTCAACTGTTGGGGAATATGTTCAAAAATGATGCTTTGGGCATTGCTAGAAACTTAAAACAGCTTGGATCTACAACCATAGACAACATTTATCCTGAAATTCACTCATGCATATTTATAAATCTAAATCAAACTTTGGCTAACTTTAAGTAAAAGACAAGCAAACTCACTGCTAAAGTTTAATCTAGGGCTGTGATTTCCAAAATAGGCAACTTTAAGATGTGTGGACTTCAAGTCCCAGAATTCCCTAGGCAGCATGTCTTGGCTCAGAGATGATAAAGGATTCAGAAATGTTGACATCTGCTATGTGCTTATGGAATTCTGAGAGTTAAAGTCTGCACAATTTAAAGTCTGAAAAATATTGATCTACAACATATCACCAGGGTTTTTGTTTTGTTGTTCAGTATGTGCATTTGCCAAAACTGCTACTCTATATAAAAATAGGAATTTTCTGACTTCTGGGAGGCTTTTTTGTGGCTTTTGCAATCTCTTCAAACTGTCATTGCTTAAAACTGTTGATTTTAATATAGTTCAAAACAAAGACACAGGAAAGACAGAAAACTCTTGGTCCTCATTTATCTCATCCCTGAAATTAATATATCTTCTAAGGTTGAATATACACATTGTGCTATACTTTGAAGAATGAGCTAGAATTGTTAGGTTTGTTTGTTTGTTTTTATTTGTAGCCTGCCTTTATTATTTTTAGAAATAACTCCAGGTGGCGAACATAACCAATGCACCTTCTTCCTCCTATATGCCCTACTACAACAACCCTGTGAGGTGAGTTGGGCTGAGATAGAGTGACTGGCCCAAAGTCACCCACTCAGCTTTCATAGCTAAGGCGGGACTTGAACTCACAAGTTTCTGCTTTCTTGCTTGATGCTTTAACCACTAGACCAAACTGGCTTTCATGCATCATAGAAAGAAATAGGTCAAGTTTTATAAATAATGCTAGATTTTCACAATAGGATGAGTCTCAATAAAAACAAAACTGCTTCCGGGTAGTTAAATAATGTATAAAACTACAGAAAATGAAAAAGTTTTCTTTATAGGGTGGTGGAATCATGGAGTGTGAGGGACTGTCAGAAATTAACAGCTTTAGCTCTCCGATCTAAGAGCTCAGAGAAGGTGTACAGGTAGAACTTACTTACCCACTGGTTTGATTAGTGACTGTGGAAAATTACAATGGTGAAAAAACAAGTTTTGCCACCAATCTTTACATTTACAAGTGTCATGTGATCATAACTGGGGCACTTCTGCAACTAGTGCACATTTACAATGGTGGCAGCATCCCACGGTCATGTGATTGTCATATGTGTGCTTCCCAACTGGCTTGTAATGATCAGAGCTAATGGAGAACACAGAAGTAAAATAGCAAGTTGCTGTGATGACCCGGGGCATGGCACAAAGGCAACACAGTCAGATAATCAGCTTTATTAGCTTCAACTTTGCCCCCATTGTCCTGGTTACCTTCTGACTGGAGAAAAACTCTCCCAGGAACAGTCTTTGGCGGCAGAGAATCAAGTCCAAAGTGCAATCAACAAAAACTGTAATGATAAGTCCAATCAAGGCAAAATGAGGTTGTTAAGCCTGGATTCCCCAACGGGTGTTAAGGAAAACAAACTAAACAGAATGTGCAGCGAAGTCAGATAGGAAGACAGGTAAATGTGTGAGATAAGCCTTCTCGTTAACACGCAGTAAAAATACAGATACGCTTGTGCTATCAAAAATTATAATTTATTCCATTTAAGAATTATAGCATAGTCATTATAAACAGTCCATTAGTCATATACCAAATTCAGTCAAGTCTTGTCGAGGATACTCTAATTGCAAAGTCCGTGTCGAATAGCCAGTGTCAGTACACATATAATAAATCTGTCCAAAACTTATCTTCTCTCCGTTGAGAAATATCTTCAAAGTAATCCAACACTTCTTCTCCTCCCGATCCAGCAAGAATGCAGTATTCAATAAGCCAGCCAGTAAGAGCCAGAGAGTGCCTTGCTGCTTATATAGTACTTTTACAGCTGCACCCTTAATTACATTCCTTTAGCTTAAAGTCACATACACTTTATCTGACAAACCATGATTCATCATTTTATTATCTTTACCCAAAACAGTTAGGGTAAAACAATGTTATCCCTAACAGAGGTAATTAGTCCGGCAGTTCAGGAGCAAGAATTCCAGATGCGAAGGCACAGCAATAACTCAACATGATTGGAAAGACGCCAGGAATGCAGATAACCAAAGTAAACACAAGATAAACTGTTGTGGTTAGCCTGCAGCAGGTGCGGACAGCTGAGGAGAGCGAGGACTCAGATGAGGGGCCAGGACCAGTAGAGAGTGGACTTCTACCTTCAGAATTTGTGGGGGCTGGCAGCAGCAATGAGGAGGTTCCCGAGGAGCCTGTGCCAAGTGTGCATGCGCACAGGATTGCTCGCAGGAAAGAGCAGTTACAACAGCACAGGCGAATCAGGAGTAAGGCTGCAAGGTAATGGCCCCTCCTTCAAGCAGATAAAAGCCAGCTGTGAAACAAACATTCTTTGCAGAAGGCAAAGACGTTTTGAAACTCCAGCCTCGTGGACATTCCGGTATCCTGAGTTTATATTTAAAGATTCTGGTATTGCAAATTATTTCTTGTCTGTTATCTTTTGTCAGTCTTGCACAGTTTGGCAAGGCTTGTGCTTATTACAGCTAATTATTTTGCAGAAGCATTACAAGATTTCTATTCCCTTTGGATTGTGTTTGATTTGTTGGAAAAGGGCATGGGTCAGAACATAAACTCACATTTGTTCCCAGCAGACATCTTTTTAAAACTCTCTCAGCATGCATCTCTTTTAAACTCTCTTCCCAGGTCCTTTCCTCCCCCATAAGCCATGCAACCCATGTTGCTCTCTTCTCAATTCCTCCCTGCATGCCTAGGATGAAGAGGGAGTGGGCCTGGGTCTTCCTCTGAACTCCCTCTCCCTTGTTCTACCTCTTCCCTGCTCTGCCCAGCTGGACTTTGCCCTTCCCCAGTTTCCTCCACAGCCAACGGAGCCACACTCCCACTCCCTTTTAGCTGTTCGTCTTCCTCCTTGGATTCAGACTCCGTCAGGGGCATGACAGTTGCAATCCCATGATATCTCACCTAATAACCACAATAATTCACCTAATGACTGTGATATTGTAAGCCAATCACAGTCATGTGATTTTTCTTCTGAGCGACCATACCTCTTGATGAAGTTGCCAATCCTAATTGGGTTATTAAGCAAGGACTATCTATATATCACTCATAGATTCATCAAAATTAAACTAATCATATGCTGCAAGTCAATATGTGATTTCTGAGTGTTAAATTTTGACGCATCTTTTTCTTTTTGTTCTTTGTGTTATTCCCCTCATATCACAGGTCCACCCTCTGCATCATGAGAAAAAAAAGAGCTATGAATACAGAGACTGGCAATAGGTTAGCTGGAGAGCATGGTTCTTACTAGTTGCCCAGTGACTACTATTGTTACTCCATTTGGCTAAACTATATTATGTGTTTATGTAGCAGTTTTGCATTCTTCTCTGTCTCTCTGTCTCTGTCTCTCACTCACTCACACACACACACATCTGAATACATCCTCCTGAATGTTTGCAACTTGCATAGAAAACTATTGTCCTATCAATAGAACAAATACTTTAAGGGCTCTTATTCTCTAAAAACATAAGTGTACTAGTAATGGATCAGTCCCTCCAAGTTCTGCAGAATTAGACTCAAGAGTTTCATGTCATTACTTTGGAGATGGCTGTATCATTGCCAATCTGAACAGATTTGCCATGCAAAAATGTTGAGTTCCTGGACAGGTCCTTGTAGGATCTTCATAGTAATACCAAAGTAGAATGGAATGGAATGGAATGGAATGGAATGGAATGGAATGGAATGGAATAGAATAGAATAGAATAGAATAGAATAGAATAGAATAGAATAGAATAGAATAGAATAGAATAGAATAGGAATATTTATTGTCACCTTAAAGGTTGACTCAGCCTTCCACTCTTCTGAGGTGGGTAAAATGAGGACCCAAATTGCTGGGGCCATTAAGTAAACTGCCTACAGAGGGCTGTAAAGCACTGTGAAGCGATATATAAGTCTAAGTGCTAGTGCTGTTGCTATTAAATGTACACTAATCAGCATACATTAAAATGAAATTTTGTAGCATCCAGCTCTCAAAAGATAACCATTATGCATATACCTACACACACACATCTATGACACAAAAAAACATTACAGTCTAAGTTGAATGTATACACATGGAGAAAAAAAAGAATCCTGTGAATTTACAAAATGGATGGCATAAGGAACAAAGCTGTTACAGAATCTAGTAGTCCCGCTATGGATACTTCAAAACCTCCTCCCAGAGGAGAGCACCAGAAACAAACTGTGAAATGGGTGTGTGGGGTTTCTAACAATGCTTCGAGCTCTAAGCACATAGCTCTTATAAGCAGTATCCTGAATAATGGGAAACGAGTTTCCTAAAATCTTCCCAGCTATCCTTTGCAACTCAGTGATTTGCAACGGTTTTCTAGCCCAGGATGGTACTTTTTATTTATTTATTTCCTAATCTAGACCAGGGGTGTCAAACTCAAGGCCTGTGGGCCGGATGTGGCCTGCAGGGTACTTAGATCTGGCCCATGGAGCTGCCCTGGAAGGACTGGCCTGCGTGCCTCTACTAGTGAAAACAGGCTCCCAAGATCCATTTTCGGCTGCAACGACCTCCTGCAATCCTCTGCCAGTGAAAACAGAGCTCGGGAGGGCTGCACATTTTCACTGGCAGGGGGTTGCAGGAGGCCGTTGCAGCCAAAAATGGAGCTTGGGAGCCCATTTTCGCTGGCAGAGTGCTTGGGCCATCACAGGTGCCGACACAAGTGATGTTAAGCTGGCCATCCCCCCTCCCCCCGAGATCAAACTCAACTCTGATGCAGCCCTCAATGAAACCAGGGTTTGACACCCCTGGTCTAGACTATAGTTTTGGGTACACTGCCTGATGGTTTCAATCTAAATAATAAACATTTCAATCTTGCTTAGCTTTTTGAGATCAGCCAAGTTCAGCTAGGTGCTGTCATTTAATGGCAGTGAGGATCTAGGATTAAAACTCACTCTAATATAGAAATTTTACAATTGGATTATCATGTGAATGGGATCTTAATTTAAATTTAATTGATATTGAGATGTATAGTCTATCGTATTACTGGATTTTCAGTGCCCTTAGTAAGAGTAAACATATCTGCAATAAAATGCATATGAACATTTTAGTATATTTTTTTCTAGATTGCAGACAGCCACTTATGGCCAATTTTAGAAAATTCTTCTTTTTCCTTCCAAGTCTCAAACCTGTTTTAAGTTGACTGCAGCTGCAGTTGACTTCACAGGTTCTTACATAAGCAGAAAAGCAAAATATAAATTAAATATTTTTCTTGGCCAAAATACAGGCATGGTTTTCTATTGCTTGCGTTAGGGACTTTTTCAACTTTCTAGACTGCAGCTCTTGGATTTCCATTCAAGCACTGTTCAGACCCAAATATGCATAGCTGCCTAGCCCAAGGAAGATAAACCAGATGCTGCAATCTAGATTTTGAAATCTAGATTCTGCTATATGTATTCCTATTTAGACAAGGAAAACAAGAAAAAGGAGATTTTATAGTTACGTTTATGGTTATGTTAAAAGCAGTTAAAAGCTCAGTGGCAGAATACTAAATGGGATTGGAATGAAAGCCACAGTGACTGATCACTGTGAAGTCCTGCCTTATCATTTATCAAACATGTTAATATTGGCCATGTTTACTTGGAAAAAAGACATTCACTCTTCAGTGGAGCATTTCTTTTCATATTCTGTCAACTCAGTCATGGTCCTTTAACCTAGCTTTCAAAGGCAGGAAGGAAGGCTATTTCTACCAGTTCTTGCAAATGAGACCACTTGAACCATTTAGATTAATGTAAAAATCGCTATGTTTTTTAAAGGATGTCATCTCTTTTTTTAAAATTCTCTCTCCTCAGACCATTTTACTTTTGTGCTATTTATTTACATGAATATATAATACAGCACAAAAAGACTCAGAGTGGTTTACATTTTGATGAAACAGATAAAAACAAGTACAATAGATGTAATCAGTATAACCAAACCCACAGAAATCAAATTGCCATCAAGTGCATTTACCCCCAAAACACACAGGAATGGAGGGAACAGGACTGATGGGCCTTTTCAAGAGGCATATTATTCTACAGTGTGAAGGTTGCCACCAAGAAAGCATGTTCCCACCATGCATTGGAAGGACTATCAGTAGAGATGCACAGGATAAGTTATTGTGGGGTCCTTGGTGTTCTCTGAACTTGGTTGAGGGTTTCTTTTTGGTGGATGTTTTATTACCAAACTAGGTGACAGTGCGTTGATGGTGTTATCTAGTTTGGTAATGAAATGTCTACAAGAAAACAATCAAATTCAGAGAATACCAAGGACTCCACAGTTCAACCTTGAGCTACAAATTCTTTTTTCAGGACAAGCTACATTTAGAGAGGAAGATCCCCCAAGAGCTTTGTACAGCTTTGTAGGTTGCAACCACCACCTTGAATTGAGTTTAGAAGTTTATTGGCAATTGAATCTTATTGTCTCTGTTAAGAACCAGACCACTGCATTTAATATTATCTGCATTTCCAAGTTGTTTTCAAAGATAGCCTAAGCCAGGGGTAGGGAAACATGGCTCTTTTATCACTTATGGACTTCAACTCCCAGAATTCCTGAGTGAGCCATAAAAGGTTCCCCATCCCTGGCCTACTGGTTTTTCAGTTGTGGGGGAAATCAATGTTTGACCTGAATGGGACTGTTTAATATACAGATGTAGGACATAGCATACATTTGTATATTAAACAGTCCCATTCAAGTCAAACATTGATTTCCCCCACAACTGAAAAATCAGTAGGCCAGGGGTGGGGAACCTTTTATGGCTCACTCAGGAATTCTGGGAGTTGAAGTCCATAAGTGATAAAAGAGCCAAGTTTCCCTACCCCTGGCTTAAGCACAAAACAAAGAGGGCATGAGTCACAGTTGCAAATATTTTCCAGTCCCCAAAGCCTCACTGGAAGTTATGTGGTCAAGACCTTCCACTTAGTGATCCAAAGGAGATCTCAGTCCAAAAAGACTCAGAAATCCAAGAAGTCACAGATGTACTCCCATCTTCTCCAAAACTAATCTAGTGACTGGGATTGAATCAGTTGGATCAGTTAAAACAGGGATATTGGGTACAAGCTTGTTTGAATCCATCAGTCCTGTTTAGTTCCTCCCGACTGGGAAGTATTCAGATCTATTTTGTTTAGGAGCTCTTTAGTTGAAACTCCATCAGCATATCCATAATCTTCTCCTAAAATAGATTTGGGACTGGGCAGAAGTTGTCTACCACAACTTGATCAAGACACTCCCCTTTTGTAATAGGCAGTACTTCTTAAGAAAGCTTTAACCACCTCCGAAATCCATACACACACCTTTAAAGAAAATAGATGGACCAATGGCTCCAGCTTATAGACGGTATAACTCATGCCACAGATAAACCTATCTGGTTCCTGGATTGTTACAAGATCAAAAGAATGTTACTTTGAGTCACAAGGCATTATTTGATCTAGATTTCCCATCTAACTCTGAGCAAATATATTCTGCAAAGGGTTGTGGAGATATGTCACAGTGGCCCAAAGGGCAATCTTCATCCTGTCTTTCCCCAAAATAGCACGGGTAACTCCCATAAAGGTTGCTGGATACCAGTCTTCAGATGCAGTAAGAATGTAGTAGAAGAAATGCTTTGCTGCTTCTATTCCCACAGTATTTTCCTGTGGTGATATTCACTTGATTTGTTTTCTACCATTATATTGCTGTACGTTTCAAGGTTCAAGTACCTGGCACCAAAAAGCAGTTGCTTGGGAGCAATCTCATCTACCGTATTTGCCGGCGTATAAGACGACTTTTTTGCCCTGAAAAACATGCCTCCAAGTGGGGGGGTCGCCTTATACGCTGGGAGGACCTCGACTCCCACTTCGAGCTTGAGTTGCAGCCGGGAGGAAGGCTGGGGGAGCGGTGTGTGTGTGTGTGTTTGTGTGTGTGTGTGTGTGTGTGTGTGAGAGAGAGAGAGAGAGAGAGAGAGATCAGCTGTATTGAGAAGAGAACGTTTCCTGTGTTCTCATTTTATTTACAACATATTTTACGCTTAATGGTAAGCAATGAAAAATATTTTTAAAACTCATTTCTAAACTCCATAGCTATTTGCATATTCTTGGTTCATAATTGGATTAGCTCATTTCAAAATTGTCCAAAGCAGAAAAGTGCGTCAAAAAAAAAAAAAAAAAAGTGCAAAAGTGGAAGGTGTGTGGAAGAGGGGTAGTCTTATACGGCTAGTATATAACAAACTCTATATTTTGAGTGGAAATGTTGGGGGTCGCCTTATACGCCGGCAAATACGGTAACTTCCTAGTGACAAAAGAGTACAGTGGGACACATTCTTTGATTCTCTGAGGAAAATTTCTAAGTACCTTCAGAAAGCTCTCTGGATTCAGCTGGCTTCTTAGTCCAACTGCTTTGTCTGTGAGTTTGTGTGAGATACCAATAAGCATGCATACAGAGTAATCTGACCATGGCAAAACACTGACAACTTGTCCTCCATCTGCTGATCACCACTGTTTTAAAGTAAACACCATGTCCTGCATGCAATCTCTTATCTGCATAAGACCACAGAATGCTTGGGGAAAACCAGTGATGTTTCAGTATATATCCTAAATTAAACAAAAATCACCTCAAAGGCAGAATGTATCATGTATCAAGCACATCAAATGTGTATACATCCTGAGATGGAAACAGTGCAATCAAACAAAATAGTCAATTTAACACTGCAATTTAATAGTTAGAAACTGGGGGACCATGAGTTTTAGTCCTGCTGTAAGCACAAAGCCAGCTGGATGGCTTCGGGCCCGTCATTTTCTCTCAGCCCTAGGAATTAAATCCACTTTAACTTACTGGCTTTGTATTCTGAGCCAGGACCACCAGTTTTATGAAGTCAAGATGCACTAGTGAAGGAATAAAGAAAAATTATGAACAATTGACTCCCACAGAAGCATGTCAACCTTCCTCATTTATCAGCCGGAAGACTCAAATCCAAGAAATCCCCACTGGCACTTGCACAACATCTGCCTAAGATCTTTAGCATTGTTTCCCAATAGAAAGCCAAATATTTATTTATTTATTTATTTATTTATTTTATTTATTTGATTTGCCAATTGTTTACAAGATAATAAGTATAAGTGTATACATAGTTGTGAATACATGAAATGGGTACATATAAGAAAAATAAAAGAAGAATAAGAGAAACAATAGGACAGGGACGGTAGGCACGTTGGTGCGCTTATGCACGCCCCCTACAGACCTCTTAGGAAAGGGGTGAGGTCAATAGTAGACAGTCTAAGGTTAAAGTTTTTGGGGTTTGGGGAAGAAACTACAGAGTCGGGTAGAGTATTCCAGACATTGACCACTCTATTGCTGAAGTCGTATTTCCTGCAATCAAGTTTGGTGCGGTTAACTTTGAGTTTGTATCTATTGTGTGCTCTTGTGTTGTTATGGTTGAAGCTGAAGTATTCATTGACAGGTACGACATTACAATGTATGATTTTATATACCATGCTTAAATCAGACCGAAGACGGCGTAATTCAAGGTTTTCTAGTTCTAGAATTTCAAGTCTGGTGGCATAAGGTATTCTACAACGAGTAGAGGAGTGCAGAACTCTTCTTGTGAAATATTTCTGGACTTTCTCAATTGTGCTAATATCAGATACGTAATGTGGGTTCCAGACTGATGAACTGTATTCGAGTATTGGTCTAGCAAATGTTTTGTATGCTCTGGTTAGTAGTGTGATATTACCAGAGAAAAAGCTACGTAGGATTAGGTTAACAACTCTTAATGCCTTTTTGGCTATGTAGTTGCAGTGGGCTAGCACTTAGATCATTAGAGGTGAGTATTCCAAGGTCCTTTACAGAGCTTGGGTCATCAACAAGATCTTGACTATTCAGCTTGTATTTTATTTTCTGATTTTTTTTGCCAATAGGTAAGACAGAGCATTGATTTGTTGAGATTTGAAGTTGCCATTTGTTTGACCATTCTGATACATAGTCAAGATCTTTTTGTAGGGTAGCAGTATTGTCTGTGATATTGAACAGCTTTACATCATCAGCGAAAAGAATGCAATTGCTCTTAATATGATCACAGAGGTCATTTATGTAGAGTATGAAGAGAGTTGGTCCTAGAACACTGCCTTGGGGACACCACTATTGACAGGTACAGAATTTGATAGGACGCTCCCATTTTGACCATTTGTTGTCTGTTTGCCAGGAATGCTTCTATCCAGTTATTCAGTTGTCCAGAGATACCATAGGATTTTATTTTTAGGAGTAGTTTGTCGTGTACCACTGAATCAAAGGCTTTACAGAAGTCTATGTAGATTGCGTCTATTGCTTTGCCCTGGTCGAGTTGTGTCGTCCATATGTTTTTGCAGTGTAAGAGTTGCAGATTACAGGATAGTTTTTTTCTGAAACCAAATTGTTTATTGGAGAGTAGGTTGTTTGTCTCTAAGTGGAGGATGATGGATTGGTTAATAATTGATTCCATGACTTTACAGGTGACGCAGCATAAGGAGATTGGTCTGTAATTTTCAACTAGGCTTGGGCCTCCCTTTTTGAAGATGGGGATGACTGTGGCTTGTGACCATAGGTTAGGCAAAGAGCTGGTCCTGAAAGATTTTTCAAAGATTATGCTTAGAGGTTTGGCTATGGCAGTGGATAGCTTTTTTAAGAAGTAGGCACATATTCCATCCGGTCCAATAGATAGAGATGGTTTTAGATTGCGTAGTGCTTTTTCAACATTGTCTTCTGTAAAATCGATATGTATTAGATCATTGTTATCTGTGGTACGGCTAGGAAATACTGGGCATGATCCATTGCTGTTTACAAATACTGAGCCGAAGAATGTGTTAAAGATGTTGGCCTTAATGGTGTCGTCGTTGCAGTCTTTACCATCAGGTCAGATGCTGCGTGATGTACATATCCTAATTGCTAATTTGCACCTCACACAGCATCTGCCGAGACTCTCAGTATAAATGGGGCATAGTATCTTCCCCTCAATGTGACTGCAGGGTCCTGCATCAAACTGTAAATAAACATAGTGACCTGCTGTAAGCTGACGGCATATACTGGTCCAGGATGCATTTTTAAAAAAAATATAAACACTGTTTCAATGGTTAGACACTGGCATTTGGACATAGACCTTAACGTTTATATTTTATTGTGTTTTCCTAATCTAGATGAAATGTTGATAGATAGATATATATAAAGCTACAACTTTAAAAGCACAACTACAATGACGTGGGAAAATACCCGAACAAAGCTGAATGCCATACATGTAAGTACCCGCGAAAACTTATATATATATACACACACACACACATACTGCTAGTTCATGTATGATATGCCATACACTAAATAAATAGTAAGTCCTAGGAAGCAGGCAATTGGCAAACCACTTCCAAACTCTTGCCAAGAAAACCACAGGGACTTGTCCAGGCAGTCGCCACGAGTCAAAACTGACGCAAAGGCACGCGCGCACAAACAAAATAACGTTCACTTCAAAGCAAATTCTGGCTCAAATTTCTTCCTGATCGGGGCTAGCCAGGAATTGCACCCAGGGGTGAGAAAGAGCACAAAATCTTTAACCCAGATCAGATCTGCCACCCCAGCTCTGCCGCGTCTCCTTTTATTGCCTTGGCTATCTATCAGGTAGTTCAGGAAGTGGTTCTTGTCCGTCCCTCCCGACCTCTCCGCCTCCTTTAGTCTTCCACGGGTGTAGCACCACCCCGCTGCCGGCAGAGGCCGCTGTGAGGCCATCCCGGTGGAAGCCGTAGGGACGGGAGCCGTTCTTGTCCTACGGTACGCCAAGCCGTCATATGACCCACGGACGCGAAGAGGCAGAGGGGAACAGCTGCAGCCGCCGGGAGTCGGTCGGTGTCGTGGTGACGGAAAGGCGAAGCGGAACGAGTGGAGCCGGCGAGGCGGACGCAGGGGAGAGACGCGGGGCTGGGCTGCTGTCGCTGCCACCATGCTGGCCTTGTTGTCTCGGCTGCTGGACTGGTTCCGGTCGCTCTTCTGGAAGGAAGAGATGGAGCTGACGCTGGTCGGGCTGCAGTACTCGGGCAAGACCACCTTCGTCAACGTCATCGCGGTGAGAGAGGCTTCGGAGCGCCCCCGCCCCGCCCCGGCTCGGCTCGGCTCGGCTCTTTCTGCCCGGCCGGAGTTTGGGGAAGGGGAAGCGAAGGGAAAGGGGTTGTCCCGGGGCTGCTTCGCCGCTTCCAGTGGGAATCCAGCGGGACCAGAAACTGGCTGATCATCCTCTTTTTTTTTTTTTTTTTAAATGAAAAGTGCCACGGCACGAGAACGTGTCCCACGCAACCTGGGAAGGGGTGGGGGGAAGCCATTTGGTTTGCAAGCGCTGGCTGAAATGCTGCCTTTACGAGGGTGGTTTGTAACAGGGTCACGTACGAAAAAAATGCCTGCAAAGAAGAAAGATCGATGCTTTCCCCCTCCCTCCCCGATCCCGAGTCTATCCCCACGCACGATGTTTTTTTCTCCCCTCTTATGGGCAGCGTTGAGCTATCATAGTTTGCTATCCCGTGGTTTGGGGCAGGTTTTTAAGCTTCGTGGCGTGGGGATGCTGCTGCCTGTAGGGACCGAGGCTTCGTCTTCTTGGGCATGGGGTGGGGCTGAGGATTTTTTTTTCTTTTTTAAACCCTAATTGTTCTTAACGCTTTGGAGAAGACCAGCTTGGTATCTTCGCCTGGCTGGACCGGAGCTTCCTGCGTAGCTCCTTTGCGATGAGCAAGGTCAGGAGCTGCTTGCTCTGGATTACCCTCCCGTCCTTGGGGCTGTTGTCATTCTGAATCTTTCGTGGGTGTGGCATCCCCCCAAAAGGAATCGTCTAATCGTGGAGGTTAGAGGTTCCCAGGGGTGGCAAAGACAAAAGGCGTTTGGGTTTATGGCACTTGACTTTATAGCGCTCTTTTGGGTTTGCCTGTCTTGTTCCTCTTTTGAAGAAATGGGGACACAAAGGTTTAGACTTGACATTTAATGTCAGATCACTTATATGTATAGAGATTGGCCTCATTATGTAGGACTGAATATGGTGGGATCAATTGGAGAACTCAGGACTGTCCTGGCCCCCCCTGTGTGTCTGAGATTTTCCAGGAAACATACAGATGGCTCATTTATATACCAAAAGTTGGTTAGAAATATGCAAAATTTATTGTACCTTTTACCTACCACCTGTATCATTTAACCACTGCCTGTAGTCTTGCTTCCCTAAGTGAGAATTCAGGCTACCTCTTGGGGAACTAGCAATCTTCTTGCACCTCAGAGGCAGGGTATTCTGTAGTTATAACAGATACTTTTCTTTGTCATAGTCTTCATTTTACCTCAACGCTGATTTTCTTCTCATACACTATTGAAACAATTAGCTCTGCAAACTTAAGGATGTATATTTAAGAGGTAATTCTCAGTTCAGTGAGATAACTCTCAAAAAAGTTTTGTAAGTTGCAGTCTTAGATGCAAATAGAAATCTTTTGGTATGGTTTGGATTTGGGAATATGATTCTTCATCAGAGATAATTTGAGCAAAAATTACAGTGGAAAAATATGTTATAGACATCCATACAGTTTCTTAGAACAGTGAGTTATATCTAATGCTTTGATACTGGAATAAGCTGTGCTGAATTTGTTTTTATGGCATAGTTAATAAAGACTGGGGGGATTTAGAAAGATAAGAGTTAGGGAGTAGCATCTATGATAGTCATATGATACAACAAAGTTGCCTTTTACTTAAAGCAGCAACAATAGGAGGGTGGGGTCAAACTACTGATGGAAACTGGTTGGGATAGATTAAGAAATGCTTTTGCAATGGTACAGTTTAGAACATGCCTGTTTAATTTAGCTGTTGACTTGATTATGCATGCTGAAATTAGTTCAAAAGTCTTTGGTGGTGTTTTTTTAATGTGTTAGTTTGACAGAACAAACAAGATATGTGTAGCCAAGTTGGGTGTTCCTGGTAACAGTATTGTTCGCTGTTGCTCTAGAATTATCATTTTGGTATATTTAAGGTATTTGTAATGTTGTAATTTACAGTTTTTGAATTTGTAATGCTATGATTTACAGTTATAGTTTGCAGTATAAACTGTAGCTTCATCACATGCTAAGTTATTCTTTACAGCCCCCCTCAATATAATAAACTTTGTAAATATTTTCTATTTTTGTTTATGAAACTTAAAAATGGACCCTGCTTGGATTTTATTACATTTGTATCAATAATGTGTATAAAAAAATAAGCAAGGTACCAATTATGCTTTGTAGAGAATGCCTTTTAAACTTGCCCTGAACTTAGGCAAGAGTGCATTTGTAAATATATTTAAATGAGTTATCACTCTTACTAGCAAACTGTGTAAGTATATTATCTGAGATAGAAGCAGGCAATTGAAGCAATTTTAATCTTAAAATTCATTGATATAAATACAATATTCATTGTATTTTTTATGTGTTGATAAAACCCTAATTCTGACAAGATTTTCAAGTGCTTCTTAAGGGAGTATTTAAATGAAGCTGTCCTGTAGGGTTTTTTTTTTTGTGTGTGTGTGAATTAATGTTCTAGGATCTAATCTGGGTCGGTCACTGGAACTTCTGCTGGAGAGAGGTTCCCTGAACCTCCCAGCATGAGTCTGAAAGCTCAGAAGACCTCTGGTCCCAGTAACTGACCCAGATTATTAGATCCTGCAACATTATTCTGGGATCATAAACACATGGCACAACATAGGAGAACAAACCCATCATGACTAGATTTAGCAGTCTATCTGCACTTAAAAGATACAGGCCACTCTTTTAAAGACAGCAAAATCCACATTTTGGACAGAGAGGACTGCTGGTTTGTAAAAGAAGCCATTGATGTTAAAATTGAGCAGCCCTCTCTCAACAGAGGGGGAGGAATACAACATCATCTATCTCCAATCTACAACACAGTCCTTTCAACAGTTCCAAGAAGTCTCCACTCAGGTGACCCTGATGAAACATAAACCTCCAGGTGACCTTAATGACTCACTAAAAGAATGCAAATGACCAGCTGTCTGCAAGGAATATAAATCCTTCCATGCCCCACTATCCAGTCAAACTTGAAGAAGCTTCTTGGATGAGAAGTGAAACATCTTCAAAGAAAAACCAAAAAAGTCCAGTTGCCTTTTGAAAAAGCACCTTTGGGACAACCATGACCTGGATGACTGAGAATCTCCATAGACATTATCCTGGGGCACATATATTCACCTTCATTCATTATTAATGTTCAGTTTAGGAGATGAGCATGTTGACATGTTCTTTTTAATTTGGTTGATACAGGCAGAAAAGCTTTAGTATAAACTACCGTATATGCCGGCGTATAAGACGACCCGGCGTATAAGACGACCCCCCAACATTTCCACTCAAAATATAGTTTGTTATATACTCGCCCCCTCTTCCGCACGCCTTCCACTTTTGCACTTTTTTTTTTTTTTTTTGAGGCACTTTTGTGCACCGTGGAAACGAATCCCGTGAAGCCGAAAGGAGCAGCCAGCCTTCTCCCAGCTCCCAAGGAAACGAGGCTCGCACCGCCCGGGCTCCGCTGAGGTATCCGGCTGGGGCTGTCAGGAGTTGTTACCGCTGGCGCGGCTCCGCACGGCTCCAGTCCCGCGTTGCCTCGGGAAGGGAAAGGCAAAAAGGAAGAGCCGCGGCAGCGCTTTGCAATGGCAGCAGCGGCTCCTGGTTTTGCCTTTCCCTTCCCGAGGCAACGCGGGACTGGAGCCGCGCGGAGCCACGCCAGCGGTAACAACTCCTGACAGCCCCAGCCGGATACCTCAGCGGAGCTCGGGCGGTGCGAGCCTCGCTTCCTTGGGAGCTGGGAGAAGGCTGGCTGCTCCTTTCGGCTTCACGGGATTCGCTTTCCACGGTGCAAAGTGCCTCAGCCGCGGCAGCTGCAGTGCTTCCCAATTACTATTTGCCGGCGTATAAGACGACCCGGCATATAAGACGACCCCCCCAATTGGAGGCATGTTTTTCAGGGCAAAAAAGTCGTCTTATACGCCGGCAAATACGGTAGGTAAAATAGGATCCTAAGATACATTCTTGTTTATTGTTTGAAGTGTCCCTGGCAGCAAAACACTATTTTCAGGAAGAAGGTAGCTCATATATATAGGTTGTTGAGTAGGTGCTTGAAGATCCTACTCTATTTGATTCACCCTTTTATTCCAGGTCCTGTATTTTATTTGGATGGGTATAGGTTAGAGTTGGGATTTAAAGCTTAACTAATTGAACATTTTCCTGAAATAATTTACTTCTAAAGTGGGGAAATCATTGCAGGTTCCTTAAGGATTATATTCCTATATAATTTTTCTTTTTTCTTGATGTGATGAGTTGTGGTATTGGGGAGTATGTTTAGCTTTGGGCATAGACATTGCTAAAAATTCAAAAGTTTGGGTGCGCAACCACAAATAAATATGTCCTGAAATTGATTCTGAATAGGGATTTCTTCTTTAAATTTAAAATATATTGATGACTTCTGTTGCTGATAAAAGAGAAGTAAACTACACAAGGCCGAAATTAGCCTACTTGCCTAGGCAAAAGAAAATAACAGGAAAATTAGGCAAATATTCATGGAATATATTTCTATGATCAGCACTCAAGTGCTAAATGTATTGCTATGACAAAGTTTTGTGTTGGTATTGTTTGATTGAGATCTTTATCAAAAGTGGCAGCAGAATACTTGAGTTAATATATAGCCAAATTAAACTAATAAAACATGATCCTGAATATCTTGTTCTTTGACAATTATATTACTTTTTTGAAGATTACAAAGCAAATACATTTAAGCGAGGTAGTTATTGAATTATAATAGTGAAGCCAAAATACCATATCAGCAATGATTTATGCTAGTTTCTTACTCCAATTATTTTTTGAGAGGAGAAGGCTATGTTAGCTTCCTTTCAAAATAATCTTCAAAGTAAACATGCCCTCTTGTAACCTCTTGTAACCTTTCAGATGAATTGTCAGCTATCTTTAACTTGGCATACGTGGCTGTATTTGTATAGATGAAATAAGATTTTGTTTTTATTGATGAGTCAAATTATGAGGAAAAAATTGCTTCAACTGAGTTGCTATTGGTAACATAATTTTTGTTTTATGAAAAGGACCTTTTTATCTTAATTCAATAAAAATTGGTTTACTAGCCTAAAATGGAATAACAAGGAGAAGTTGACATACAGATGTCGAAAGAAGGGAGGGTTTTGTATATAAGAAAAGTAAACTTAAATTCTTAAAGCAGAAATAGAATTCATTATAAGTGATAGACAGTTATTTGTTAATTCAATTTGTATAGTCGTAGGATTTCCAGATCTGAGCATAAAAAGTACGGATAACCACAAAATAACTACAGAAAGCCCTAATTCTTGGCTGTCATGTTCTGGTCATACTGATTTTTTTAAACCCCAGTTACATAGTTATTGTTTATTTCTTAGTTGAATAAAAAGCTATTAAAATGTGTCTTCACAAGTCCATTGATTAACTTTAATAATTAACTTATTTCTTACTTTATGTAATGCTCTCTTTTAGGAGTCGACTAGGCTTGTATAAGTCCCAAATAACATGATCAATATTTTGAATGATGTCCAGAAACACTTTGAGAATAACAATATATCTGGGTTAACAAGTGAATTATGCATATATAACTAAATTTGGATTCAGCGCAAAGGCTTTGTTGTCCTTTGGACCATACCTTATTGCCATGTGGCAAATGCTACATTGTTTTAGATGGTATTATAAACCTGCTTTAATTTTGTATTGGTCTTCTATTGATAAGAATAATATATCTCCAATAACATGATTAAATTAATAATTTACAGTAATTTATAATTTGCCAAATTATAGGCTGAGGTCTCTGTGGCTTATTTTGTATTGGTGTTCTTGTACCCTTTTAATATTTATTAAATGTTAAAAGATTGCAAGAATCCTTTCTTAGATTGGAATTGATACATATTTAATGTTTATTACTTTATCATAATTCTTGTATTGCAAGTTTTGTTTAAGAACTAAAGTGAACAACATAATGGTCAGAAACCTAGATAAAGTTTTCATTTTTTTTTCTTCATTTGGGAATGAAATTAGACTGTGATTTTATATATCTTTTCTTTTGGGTAGTAAAGTATAGGATAGTATTATAAATTGTATATGGCATTAAAAAAGGTATAATTGTATTTATGTGCAGCCATCATTGTAGCAAGGATCTCTGGAACAATTTCACTTGTGTTAATGGTAATACAGGTAGTCCTATATTTACAACAATTCATTTAGTGACAATTTGAAATTATAATAGCATTGAAAAAAATGTCTTATGACCATTTTTCACATTTATGATCGTTACAGCACACCTATGGGCACATGATCAAATTTCAAACACTTGGAAATTGGCATGTATTTATGATGGTTGTAATGTCCCAGGGTCGTGTGATTACCTTTTGTGACCTTCTGACAAGCAAAATCAAAAGAGGAAACCAGATTCACTTAACAACCATGTTACTAACTTAACAGCTGCAGTGATTTACTTAACAGCTGTGGCAAGGAATACTGTAAGATGGGTCAAAATGTTCTTAAAAACTGTCTTGCTTAGGAAGACAGGAATGGAAATTTTGGCCTCCATTGTGGTTGTAAATTGAGCATTCCCTATACTGCATGGCTTTTAACTGCAAAGTAAACCTTATGTACAATGTAGTTCTCCCTCGAGCCGTTCGGAGCATCCAGAGACTGGGATGTGCTTCTGAGTCCTCTTCTTGCAGGCTGAGCTTTAGATGAGGAAACGCTCCGCCCCTCACGTGGTATCGCGCAGCGTCTCCCAGTCTTTTGCTCAGCCTCGAAGAGTCAGGCTGTGTTTTCAGAGAGCTCCTTGGCTGATCGTTCATTTCTTGCATATTTCTTGCCTATTCCAACTTCGTCTTCATAAGGTTTGCCTTTCCTTCCTCCTCCTGCGCAAAGGGTCTGGACTTAAGGGAAAAATTTCCCGTCCCTGGGGCGGCTGTGGGCTGCAGCAGCGATAGCGCGACCCCCCCCTTATCAGATCGCGTCGCTGCCTCCGCGTGCCTCGTGGCACGCATTTCTTTTATTGCTGGATTCCCCCCACCCTAAACGCCGATCGGGAGGGTCATCGCCCTAGGGCCCTAGGAGCTGAGCTGACCAGCAAGCCCTCCTTTTCCGTCCCGAAGGCGTCCCGACGGTTCAGCTTGCGGCCGCCATTTTGGCTCCGCATCGTGGTCGGGCGCCATTTTTAAATACTTTAACTGCGGTGAATTGGAGCTCCAGGCCTTGTTAAAGCTTAGCTGCCCATCTCTTCCACCTGGCCCGCTCCTTTATTACTTGTTGGCCTCCCGCAGCCCGTTTCGGGCGAAGTTGCAGCCCCTCCGGTTTTATTTTTCTTGTCTGGAGGCCTGCTGCCAGAGGCCTCTCTTCAACTCTAGGCCTCAGGCGTTTATTTGACTGATTGGCCTGTACTGAGATACAGTTCTCCCTGTTACAGTTACTGTTTCTATAGATTTCAAAAAAAAAAAAAAAAAAAAAAAACACCAGAGTTCAATTCCTGACAGAGGGTTTTAATCCCATTGGAAAAATCTGTGGCTACAATGCATATTATCCTTGATTTGCAGCAGCTTGTTTAGTGACTGTTCAAAGTTACAATGACATTAAACAATAATAATAATAATAATAATAATAATAATAATAATAATAATAATATTAATAATAATAATAATATATATGATATTTTTAAAACCAGGGGCTGTTTAGCTCCTGAAGCTAATGTATTGCATATTGTCACCTAATGTGAAATACAAATACAAAAAAAAAAAAAAAATTCTTTTTGTACACCAATATTTCTCATAGATATATAGAGGTATACGTAGAACCTGTTTATTCACCTGGTATAAAACATAAAAATAAATAAAGGGAGAAGAAAAATTACAAATTAGAGTATATATATTTCTGTTATCTCCGTACATAACAAATTCCAAAAGGGGAGCGGGCCAGCTTCATCGCACCCGGCCTCATCCAGGCCTGATCTGGGCGAGCCAACCGCCCTTGCTAGTATTTATTATCTAACATGGCAGACGACAATCCCTCTAAACGTCCTTCCTTGAAGGCTAAGGCAAAGTCCCACTACTTGCGCAGGCAGGACAAGGAACCTAAGGGCTCTAGACAGGACAAGGAACCTTCCAAGGCCTCCCAACGTGACGCCTCAAGGCGCCACAAAGCGTTGGAAAAAGAGTCTGACAGGCGTTCAGGAGTCCCGCCCAGAGTCGTCCAATACTTCCTCCTCCAACCACTTTAACACCCACTGCTGCTGGTCTGCGCCAGGACGAACCCTCTACCTCCGAGGTTCCGCCTCACATCAGGGCTTGGATGGAATCAGCCATCCGCCAGAGCATTGCAGAGGGACTACAACACATGACCAGATCAGTCTTCTCTCCATGAGCCTCAAAGCACGACTCTTTCTCCATCAGATCCCTTCCACAACCGGTCCCCCGGTTGATCAGGTACTCTCTCAGAGGGACAGCCCTCCTCCGGTTGGGGCCCAGGTGGAGGAGGAAGGGGACTTTGGGGATTTCAGGGAAGAGGAAGAGGACTCCCAGATGGGATCCTCCCGCTACAGTGAAACCCTCTTAGAGGCTGACATCATGGAGGGGAGATGTCGGAGGACGAGGGCACTTCCCCACCAACCCACTTTTGGGGAGCTGTTCAAGCCGCACATGTTCAAGTCCCTCCTCCTTAAGGCCAAGTATGTCTCTGGCCTTCTTCCCCAGTCCCCTGCAACCTTCCCCCGTCCCAGAGGGCCCGGAGGACTCCATTTTCACCCAACCAGTGGTGGAAGCTGAGGTCATCCCTTCCCCTTCCATCTTCGTGGATCCGGTGCGAAGCAACTCACCTCCACAGGGACCCCTCCTACACCCTCTAGCCAAGACAAGAGATTCCTTAATCTCGATTCGGCACTATCTAGCCTTCTGAACATTCCGGAACTTGATGACCCCATTGTGGGTCTGGTTTTCTCCTCTACCCCTTGTGAGGCCCTAGAGACCTTGAAACCTGATGACATGCGGGCGGAGTTGCCGCTGCGCAGGGCCCACCTATATGACGCCTGGGCCATTAAATCAGCTATGGCCGCTTCTTTTTCACAAGGTCCTCTATCCGCTGGCTACGTCAGCTCAAGGAACACGTCCCCGCTTCCAATCTCAGAGCTCACCAGGACATAGCGAAGTCAGTGGCTGCAGCCGAGTTCTCGGCTGACGCCACTTACCAGTCGGTAAAATTCTCTTCCAGGGCCATCACATCGCACGTCACGGCTCGTCGCATGCTGGCTCAAACACTGGCAGACGGACGTAAGAATAAGGTCAAGCTGGCCACTGCTCCCACTAAGGGAGATAAACTGTTTGGCCCAGCTTGGAACCACTGTTGGTCGAGGACCGCAGTAAGAGAAAGTATCTACCCCCTTCCCGTCCAGATACCCTAGACCCCCTTCCTTCCGATCCCAGGACCGCACGGTCCCGGACGACAGGACCAGACGCGGTGGCAGCTACAAGAGACCCTTTCGGGATCGGGAGGAAGGCCCTACCGCAGAAGGTGGAGCCTCTTCCTCCCTCCCCATTGGCGGCCGCCTCAGCCACTTCGCTGCCCAATGGGACATATCCACATCCGATGCATGGGTTAGGGACACAATCAGGTTTGGTCTCGCCCTGGAGTTCAGGTCCGCCCCCTGATTATTTCATCCCATCCCCCCTCCTCAAGGGATCCCTCCAAACGTGCACCAAGGGATGCAGCCATCCATCATCTTCTTGACATCCAGGCCATGCAACCTGTCCCTCCGAATCAGGGAGAAAAGGGCTTTTACTCCCATCTCTTTGGGTGCCCAAGCACTCTGGGGGTTGGAGAGTCATCCTGGACTTGAAACGGCTCAACCGTCACCTTATCCAACGTAGGTTCTATATGCACTCCTTGCAATCTATTCTTTTAGGCTCCAGGCGGGAGACTGGTTATCTCCCATAGATCTTCGGAGGCATTCCTCTATATTCCAATCAGGGCCCTCCCATTACAAATTCCCCAGGTTCTGTCATAATAGCCTTCACTATCAATACGTGGCCCTACCCTTTGGACTGGCATCGGCCCCGGACCTTCACCAAGGTCCCGGCGGCCCTGGCGGCTCATCTCAGGAGCGTTCCCGTCCGCCTCCACTGCTACTTGGACGTTATCCTTATTCTATCCCGTCCAAATCCCAGGCAGTCAGGGATACCAGGGTCTCCCTCTCGCCTTATGGGCACACGGGTTTCTAGTCAATTGGCAAAGAGCCAACTTACCCCTTCCACCCGAATCAACCTCTTGGGTGCCATAATTTATTCCGTTTCTCAAAGAGTTTTCCTCTCTCCGGAGAGGTTCCTTAGCATTCAAGCACTGGTCAAACAGAGCAGGCGTTCAAGGAGGGTGGCCTTGATGGACTTCTCTGAATTGTTGGGCAAAATGGTGCCACCCATCTCTATTATTCCCTGGGCCCGTCTACACAGTAGATCCCTCCAGTGGCTCCTGCTCCCGTTCCAACGATCCGGAAGAAGCAACTCGAAGGCCAGAATCAGGGTCCCTCCAAGGGTCCTCACGTTTCTTCTCTGGTGGACCAATTCCGCCATCAACAGAGGCCACCTCTTCGAGGAACCTCAATGACTCTCCGTCACTACGGACGCTAGCCTGTCCGGTTGAGGCGCTCATCTCAACTCGCTCTCGGCACAGGGCAAATGGTCGCCGACCGAGCAGAGGTGCAGTATCAATTGGCTAGAGCTTCACGCTGTCCATCTGGCCCTGTGCAGTTTTTCCTCAGGTCCGCAAACATCACGTTCGTTCTCACGGACAACGTCCACGGCCAATGCCCATATCAACAGGCAAGGGGCACCCAGTCCATCCAGCTAATGAGGGAAGCCGGCGCCTTTGCCGCTGGACAGAATCCAACCTCCTATCTCTAAAAGCCGTACACATCTCCGGAGTAGACAATACTCAGGCGGACTGGCTGAGCAGGGCCACGGTGGACCAGGCAGAATGGAGTCTCCATCCATCCCTACTCGAGGAAGCGTCCAGAATATTCGGCCTTCCGGTGGTGGACCCTTTCGCCTCTCCGTCCAACACTCAGCTTCCACGGTTCTTCTCCCGGTATCCGTCTCACCGGTCGGAGAATCTCAACGCCATGCTTTGCCCATGGCCCCCAGGGCTCCTATATGCCTCCCCTCCGCTCCCGTTAGTTCCCAGAGTAATACAGAAACGCATTCAGGAGAGGGCAGTCCTTCTCCTGGTGGCTCCCTATTGGCCCAGGCGACCGTGGTTTGCGGACCTCCGCTTTTATCGGTAACGCCTCCATGGAGGATCCCCGGACTGGGTCTCCCTCTCTCAGGGGCCCCTTCTGCATCCGGAGCATCAATGGCTCCAGTTAGCCGTCTGGAGGTTGGCGGATCCGCCTGACTAGTGAAAAGCCCTCAGTCAAGTCATCGACACTATTTTGGCCGCCAGGCGACCTTCCACTACACGAATTTATGATGCCACTTGGAAGGGTTCTGCAAGTGGTGTAGCGGGTCTCAGATTGATCCCCTCTCTCCCTCTGTGGCTCAGATCCTAGAATTCTTCAGGAAGGCCTTCGCAAGGGGCTCGCACCTAACACCCTGAGACTACAATTTTCTGCCCTCTCGACCGTGGTCTCCTGTGATAACTACGATTCCCTTTCTCATCACCCCCGAATTAGATCTTTCCTTAGGGCGCCACCAACCTGTGCCCTCTCACTGTTCACAGGTTCCCCACATGGGACCTCATCAAGGTCCTCATTTATCTTACTCGTTCCCCGTTCGAGTCTTTGAGGGACTCATCCCTTCAGTTTCTCACCTTTATGGTAGTTTTTTTCTAGTAGTTATTACTTCTCCTCGTCGAGTTTCGAATTAGCAGCTCTGTCAGTCAGGAGCGATCTATGCGTGTTCCATGCAGACCCGAGTGGTCCTTCGTCCCGACCCCACCTTCCTACCAAAAGTCAACTCTCCCTTCCATAGGTCACAGGATCTGGTTCTACCAAACTTTTGCCCTAGGCCCTCCAGGGGCAGGGGGTCCTCTGGCACTCCCTAGATGTTAGAAGGGCCTCGCGTATACATATTAAGCGCACTCAATCCATGAGAAAGTCGGAATCCCTCTTCCTATCCTTTCAACCCAGGTCACTGGGGCTTAGGGTTTCTCCCTCCACCATCAGTCGCTGCATCAGGGCCACCATTGCGAGGTGCTACCTTTCCCATTCCCTGCCCGCTCCGGGTGGAATAACCGCCCATTCCACCAGAAGTGCAGCCACCTCGGCGGCCTGGGCCACGCAAGCCCCCATCGCTGACATTTGTCGGGTAGCCACCTGGACCTCTCCGTCCCGTTTATCAGACATTATAAAATAGATACGTACGCCTCAGCGGAGGCCTCTTTGGCCGACGGGTCTTACAGAGGATCATCAGTGATCCGGAGGGGCCTTCGGGCCAGACGGAGTCCACCCGTAGGACAGCCCAGCTTTGGTATGTCCCAGTCTCTGGATGCTCCGAGCGGCTCGAGGAGAATGGGCGTTGGTTCTTACCTGATACGCCCCTTCTCGGCGAGCCGCGAGGGCATCCAGCCCCACCCTAATTTCTCCGTCTGGTGGGGACTCTTGATTCAGCCAAGGAGCCAATAGTAGATTAAAAAGAATTAATCACCTCTCTTCTCGTTATCGCAAAAAACTGGGGAGACGCTGCGCGATACCATGTGAGGGGCGGAGCGTTTCCTCATCTAAAGCTCAGCCTGCAAGAAGAGGACTCAGAAGCACATCCCAGTCTCTGGATGCTCCTCGCGGCTCGCCGAGAAGGGGCGTATCAGGTAAGAACCAACGCCCATTTCTTATGCAGTCACCGGTCAAACTGGATCATGACTTATTTTCCAAATGAATGTAATAGTAGTATTACTCATGAAATACGATGTTACAAAACTGGATAAATTCAGAATATTTAATAAAGCTGAAATCATCTGTTATGAAGCAGAGCATGCCACTCCATTTAGTGTATTAAAGCAAAGGTTGCAGAGTTGTATCTGCTCTTCTTCTAATTTTATGGAATAATATTTGTGGTTGTTAGTGATTGCCAACATCTGGTCACAGCTTTGCTAATTTATGGCTATTGGGGCCAAAGCATGTGGACACTTCCATGGCTGATTTTGATATATGAAGGTTTAGCAGTGATCTTTGCTAAACCTTTCTTTTGATCTTTATTAAAAGCCTACAGATGACTTATGCAAAGCACAAACATGTTGCAGCTCTAAAGAGGAAAATGAATGCAAATAATAATAATAATAATGAAATGGCTTTTCATAGGAATATATATATATGTATGTATGTATGTATGCATGTATGTATGTATGCATGTATATATATATCTGTATAGATATATATATGTGATATATGTATATGTAATATTTGTATATATCACAAGTGAAAAGGAAATTACAGCTGTATTTCAGCTAAAGTATGCTTGCAAATAAGGCAACCAGTTAAAGCAATGCAACCCCTCCCTTTAAAACAATTGAATCTATCCAGAAATCACTGTTGATTTGTGTAGCATATTGGCAATAGGCGGAGGGTGTTGAGGGAAAATGTTTCTGATTTATCTAGACAGAGATGTTGAGTTTCCTTCTGCAGCCAGGTGAAAAAAATTTCTCTTGGCCTAAAATTAATGTTTCTGTTTTGGTCATATATACTACTTTCATGGTAAGAATGACGTCAGTTTATTTATACAGTTATATAGAGCATTCTCTTCCTAAATGATTCAGATGGCTTGCAAAACAGAATACAGTGTTTAAAATCATTATTGATCTACCTTAATTAAGTCAGCCCATTGCCATCAGTGCATCTATTCATTCTGTGAAACATCATTTTGGACACTAGAAGGTGAAGGCATTCTATATCTTGAGTGATACGATGTTGTGGGGTGGGAAAGGAAAGCCACTGGGAAGGTGTATCAAGGTTTCACTACCCTTATTTCCAGGGAATGGAAACTTTTAGCGTTGATTGATTATTGATTATGGACTAGGTCGTTTTAGACTCCTAGCAACCACATAGATTTTCTCCATGTCAATCCTTATCTTGCTCTTTCAGGTCTTGAAATGTGCATTGATCGCCATTGTAATTCAATCCATCCATTAAGTTGTTGTTGTTTTTTTTAAACAAATTTTATTAATTTTCAAAGACAATACACAAACAAAACATAAAACATAAAAACATAAAACGTATTTTCTGAAAGCTGCTTATTAAGTTTTAACAAAACAAATAAAACATCTTATTTGAGTACAACATAGTTCCAGGTTATCACATTTCCATACAGACACAATTTCATATACATATTCATCTTATGTATTCAACTTCATATCTTATGCCATCCATTAAGTTGTTGATCATCTTCCTCTCCTCTATCTTTCCCAGCATTAGAGCCTTTTCCAGAGAGCTGAGTGTTCACCTAAATGCATCTATCAGTTTTCTTGGCTATCCACAGTATACTTAAGAGTCTTCTCCAACTTCAGTGTTCAAAGGTGTCAATATTCTTCCTATCCTGTTTGTTAAAGATGAATTTTGCTTCCATAGAGTATCACAAGAAATACCATGGCTCGTGTGATTCTAATCTTTAGCATAGTTGCATAGATCTTTAGCATCTTTAGATTGCACATGGCAATGTAATATTTTAAAGCAGCACTTTGAATTGTACTGGAAACAAAACAGTATACAGCAGTTTTACTGTTAAACATGTCAATGTTCATTTAGCGAATGAGCACTTCATTTTCATTCAAATGAGCACTGGAAGCACCCATATTTTTTCAAAGGCAGCTCCTTGTAATACACGCTACAAATCTTATTACCTGTTTTCCACCTAGTCTGAATATTTAATAGCAATTTACAATCCAATAAGCATAAAACATTAAAATCACAACTGAAAGCAAAGAAGATATCCCAATAAAAAGTATATGCAAACAATATTTAGTTTTTGTTGTTTCAGTTGCAATTGATTCTATGTGATGAACCAACTATTTATACATAATAAATACCAATGAAGTAGTAATAAGCAACAATAGATCATGCCTTATCTCACTAAGACAACAGTATTATTCCTTGAAGACTGTTAAGTTCTAAAACAGATGGTCCTCAGTTAATGACTTTTCATTCCGCAACTGTTTGGATATACAACAGTGCTAAATAAGTGGTACTTAATGACTGGTCCTCAGTTCTGGCCCTGCAGTTATGCAATTGTGATCTGGGACTTCAGCAACAGGTACACATTTCCAACATGGCTGTTTTTTGTAGTCATGTAATTGTGATATCCCTGACCAAGCAGAGTCAATGGGGAAGGTAGCAGGAAATTGGAAGTCAGAGCCACAATGAGATCCTTGTTTAATGTCCAATGGTGATTTGTTTAACTATGGTGATGGTAATTGGGGACTGCTGGAAGTGTCAGAACTGCCATCACTAAGCAGCATGGTGATGTGACACTGCACTTTATGCTTAGTGATGGATATTTCAATCTCACCATTGTTAATGTTAAGTGAAGACTACCTATAGTTTTAATAAATTTTCAGAGGTGCTAAAAGAAGAGGCTATTCTTATCTCCTATGAAGAATGCTTGTTTCTGTGTCCTATCCTGCCAGATATCTAGGTAGAAGAGAACCTCAATAATACTCTGTATGTATTGGAAGCATAAAACAAGTGATGTTAAAAATGCCCATATCATCCTTTAAATAATTTTATTTCCTCTGAAACTTTTCCTAATTTACTGGATAGAAGTAGAAAGAAGATCCCACTTTTTGCTTCCATTGTGTAAATGCCCATTTATTCCTTCTTTTTGTTTTTCATTGCTCAATAAGTTACCGGTATATTGGAGGACCACTTCTGTAATCCCATGATTATTCCAACTTCTCAAGTCTTTGTAGAGAAACTTTGTTGAAAGCTTTTTGAAATTTTGATATTTGAAATTTGAAATTCAGGTATCAACTGGATTATCTCCATCTGTGTGTTTTTGACACTTTCAAAGAACTTAAGCAGTTTAATGAGGCAGAACCTACCACTGTAGAAGTCATGCTAACTCTCCTTCAACAAGGTTGCTGTTCTACATGCTTCATGATTTTAACTTTGATTACATATTCTGCAGGTTGTGCAGTATGTTAACTGACCTGTGCTTTGTGTGGATCTTAAGCAACTTGGGTTGAAAGAGAATCAAACCGTGGAACACCCTGTATAGAGATATCTGAATGCTGAACCTTTTTTGTTCATAAACACCTGAAATCAGCTACTTGGGAACTAATGGAGCAGAATGGTTTCCTTCCTAGACAACACAGGAAAATATTATAGTTGATGTTATTAAAGGCCACTGAGAGATTTAGCTTTAAAGGGCTATATGTAGGAGAAGAGCAGGCAGAGCTGGGGGCAGAGTTAAGTGCATCATTAGCTTGGCATCATTATGTTCCCACAAATGGTATAAATCCAGCACCTCTTGAATTATTTGGCGCCAATTTAGTATTGAACTTTAGTAGGTTTTTTTGACAATAATTTTTATTGTTCTTTTTTATACATATTGTTCTTTTACACATATTGATCTTAATTTTAACAGTACTGTGCCATCATTATTATACAAATTATTATACAAACCAATCTCATGTAAATATCTACATTTATATACCTTTATCATAATTTTTTAAATCTCTATCATTATTTCTATTGTTCAACCATTTATACCAATTATCCCAAATTTCGTAAGACTCCAACTCTTCTTTATCTTTTAATTTTAATGTCAATTTATCCACTTCAGCACAATCTAGAATTTTTTGAATTATTAATTTCTCCGAGGGGAAGTGTTATTTTGTTCCCAATATTGTGCATATACAATCCTTGTTGGTGTCAAAATATGTAATAAAATATATTTAATCTTCTTCCTATATTTCCCTTTAATTATTCCCAACAGAAACAACTCCGGTGTCAGCAATTTAAATTCTATTCGATCTTCCACTATCTCTTGTATCCAACTCCATATTTTGGTCCAGTATTTTTGTGCTTCTGGGCATGACCACCACATATGATAGAAAGTACCTTGGTTCTGTTTGCATTTCCAGCATGTTGGATTCATGTTAGGATACAATCTCATTGGTGGAAAAATGCCAACAATAAAACATCTTGTACATATTTTCTTTATAGGCCGTTGATCTTGTTAATGTATAATTTTTGTTCCAATTTTTTCTCAATTTGCTAAATCTATATTATGTCCAATATTTTTTGCCCATGCTATCATGCAGCCTTTTACAACTTCCTCTTCCAATGCAACTTTTAATAATTAATTGTACATTCTTGTTATGAATTTCTCTTCAGGGCCAATTAAGATTTTATCTAATTGTTGCAGCTCAGTATGAATTCCAAATTCTTCTACATCTTTTTTGTATCTGTTTTGTAATTGAAGATATGGCCACCAGTCTATGATTTATACCTTGCTCTTTTAATTCCTGATTTGTTTTTAATTTTCCTTGTTTATGTAATATTTCTTTGTATCTGACCATTTTGCTCAAATCCAATGTATTGGGGTATATCATCGCTTCCATGGTAGATAACCAGGCAGGTATTTTGATATAATGTTTTTTTCTAATTTTATTCCAAATCTGTATCAATGAATCTCTCATATAATGTCAATAAAAATATGTTTGCGTCTTACTTTTCTTTTCCCATAGAAAGGTGTGCCACCCCATCTGTAAAGCATGGCCCTCCAGAGTTAATATCCTTTTATTACTCAAATTTATCCATTCCTTAATCCATATCAATGCTGCTGCATTATAATGGAGTTCCCAGTCCGAGAATCCAAAGCCACCTCTACTTCTACTGTCCTGTAACACTATTAATTTTATTCTGGCTTTTTTTCCTGACCATATAAATTTTAACATAGTTTTGTCCAGTTCCGTAAAAAAAATTATCTAATTTTATGGGGATTGTTTGAAATAAGTATAATAATTTGGGTAAAATATTCATTTTAATCACAACGACTTTTCCTAATAATGATAATTGTAATTTCTCCCATTGTTCCAAATCTTTCTTTATTTGATACAATAATTTCATGTAGTTATTTTCTTTTACTGAGTTTTGAACTTTAGTTAACTAGATTCTTGTGTATAAGCTTGAGCAATAAATCTTCTGAACTGCAACTTAATGTATGATCCTGTTCTCTTCCCCTAATGTTATACTACCCATATTCAAATCCTGCCATAAATTATCTGTAAGATCAACCAATTCAGTATTTGCCCTGTGTTTGGGCCTGTCAGGAGTCCAAATAATCTACTTATTTTTGTGTTCCAGTAGTTTACTGTATTCCATTCATATGTGGTATACTGTAATATGGGCTGAGTAGCAGCCAGAATTTCTGATTCACAACCTTTCAAATCAGACTCAGTTAAGACTGGTCATCAGAATAATTAATAGTATTTGTTCCGTGATTAAAAAAATTGAATTAAATGATGTAGTTTGGGAATATTATTAAAGAGCTCAGTATACGCCTCTAAATAAATTGTCTATCATTATATTGTTTACATGTATTGTTTAGATTTTTTTCTTTATTTATTAAATTTATATACTGTCCGTCTCACTGTCAAGCTGCGCTGGGTGGCTTACAACTTTATAAATAAGAATATAAACAATTAGAGCATTAAAACCATTAAAACAATAAGCATTAAAAGTGGAAACATTAAAATTAAAAACAAACTGATTAAAAAGATATCAATGGGTGTGGGGGGAATGGACCAACAAAATGAGATGCCTCAAGGCAGATGAGAATTGAAATAGGTGGGCTGTGGCTAATGTATCCACAGTGTAAAAAGAAGTACCATAAATTGCTGTGTCATTTGCTCCAACGATAAAAAATATGCATATATTTGATGTCTCTTTCATTAATACTTCTGCTTCCTGGCTTGTTCAGAATAATCCTTTATTCCCACCTACTGGTTAAATTTTCAACTTTTCAGCATTTATTATTTAAACAACTCCTAAAGATTCTTAAAATAGTCTTCCCAGCTTGGGCTGAGGGCCTTGCAAGATAGGTATTGGAAGAGTGAAACTTATATTTAAATTGTAACTGAAATCCTCAAAACCACAGTTGATTTTTAATGATTTACTGATTTGTTACAAGCTTTGGAGTATTTTAATAATCTAATCATTCATTTATTTGTTGGCCAGTAAATAAAAACACCTCTGCTGCTTAATTTTAAACCAATATGATTTTAATAAGCATATTTTACTGAATAAATGTGGGTAACACGCAGTACATGGTATGTCTAGCAGCTTATTAACAGAAAACTGGACTAGCGGTGATGACTAATCTTGATGGTTATATGCTGTTTCCTGAAACATAGACTATATATTGCTTGAATACTAGTTACCAAAGAGCAATAGTGAAGCAGAACTTTTTCTGTCCTGGTTTTGTTTTAAAAACTTGCTGATACACCCTCATTGGCCCTTGTGTATGAATCAGAATGTTGTATTAGAGGGGTTATGTTTTAGTAAAATATTTTTTAAGTTTTCCTGATTATAGATGTGAGTTTGAAAAAGTCACGTCCAAAATATTTCAGATAAGATTCTTTCCTTCTACTGATAGATTGTACAATTGTACATTGTGCCATCAAAGTTTAAATAAAAACATTTCAGGGTGAATCTTTTCACAACCTAGCAATTGTGATTAATATATCCTTAAGTGTATTATCTCAGTTCTTGTAAAGTTGTTGTCCAGTCTTAGAATGATTCATATAAATATAAGAAGGAGGAAATAGAACACATTCCCTTTTTATAAGAAAAAGGCTTTTAAGTACAGCAAGACTGTAGAACACTGTTGGATAATTTCTAGTCAAAAAATCGTAGCTAATTAGAGATACTGAAAAGGATTGATACATGCAAGCTTTTATGAAGTACATGATGTTTATGTGATGAAACTTTCAAGACTGCTGAACCACCAGTTTTGGTGTGCTTAGTCTTAGTCTCTTGGTCAAATGGCATGACTCATCAGTGCCATGAACAGCAGACATATTGGCAGCTATGCTTTGTTTTTGTGCTTGCTTAATTTAAAATCTTATTTATGCATTGGTGTGTTGATAGCTGACCTGTCAGCAAGAGACATTATACTAACCTATTTTTAGGGGCGTAGGGGTCTCTTATGCATCACTATATCCCCTACTACACAATACCTATCCCATCAGTGCTATTTATTCATAAGAGAATTCTGGGTTCAGTTCAAAATGTTCAGCATGATTTTTTTTTCTAAACATAGGTCAGTTTGGGCCATTTTAGAAGCTTTTATACCACTACACAGAGGGGAAATAAATTATATAACAATCTGGTGATGGTTTAATGTGTTGTCGATGTATATAAAGGGTCAGGTAGAATGTAGAATAATGTTGAATGTAAGCTAAATTTCACAACTTGTTTTATTTCAGATGGCTTCATTTTAATATCCTTGTCTTGATTTCTATATGCAACAGCTTGATGATTGGTGCCTCCTGAAATATAGGATGTGCTCCTGTATGCCTTAAGAAGGCCGTTTTAAAAATCTTATTTAGCCTTCTCTTGACCCAGAAGACCTATTTAATATTTGAACCTTGGAGAACGTGGTTAAGAGAGTGGTAGCACTACAGTTCAATAAGCAGCCAGGTGACACTGATTTTCTGGACACATTTCAATTGTGGTTTGATCTGGGTATGATACTGAGATTGCTTGAGTTACTTTGGTAGCTGTCCTGTATTTAAAACTAAATGTAGGGACTGTAGTCTGACTAGTTTTCCTGCGTCTCTCAGTGGTATTCGGTACTATGAAGTGGGATATCCTTTTGTATTGTCCAGTCGGATTTGGTCTTGTGGGCACTGCTTTGTAGTGCATAGTCATTTTTTGTCATAACCAGATGTGATGCTTTTACTTGACATCTACACATTGGCCTATGATAGGTGTCAGGGTTCTTATCTTCTATGCTTTTCTTCACAAACTTACTGGGGAAGATCATGCAGAGTTTGAACTGGTGCCATAAGTACAGTGATAATACCTGGCTTTATTGTTCCTTTTAATTCTAATTTCAAGGGGAAAAATCACTACCTTTGAGTCATTGTCTGATCTTGACAGTGGGCCTCATGAGAGAGAGTGTGTGTGCCTTTGAGTCAGTCTTTCTCCTGTCAAGTGCCTAGGCAGGTTCCTGCAGTTTTCTTGGCAATATCTCAGAAGTAGTTTGCCTTTGCCTGCTTCCTAGGCCCAAAAAAGAGTGACTGGTCCAAGGTCACAAGGTTGGCTTCATACCTAAAGTGGGACTAGAACTAATTAAGGCAACTCTAGCCAGGTGCCTTAACTACTACACCCATGGTGAACCTATGGCACGTGTGCCACAGGTGGCACACAGTGCCATTTGTACCAGCACGCAAGCCACAGGCAGACTTACCTCACTGCGCATGCGCGCGTCTCACAGCTGATTTTTGGCTGGTTTGAGGCCTTTTTCGGCCTCCTAGAGGCTTGAAAAAAGCCTCTGCAGGCCACAAGGCCCGTTTGTCACTTCCTGTAATAGCGGAAGTGACAAAACGAGCCTATTCAGCCTTCAGAGGCTTTTTTCAAGCCTCTGGGAGGCCAAAAAAGGCCTCAAACCAGCTGTGAGGTGCAGTGCAGGTAAGGGGGCGGCGGGGGGGGATTGCGCGTGCAGGGTGTGTGTGGTGACCTACGCATTGCCTTCTGGGTGCTGGCACGTGAGCGCACGTGCACCAGCGCGTACACAATTTTTGGCATAGGAGCCCAAAAAGGTTAGCCGCCACTGTACTACACCAAACCAGCTAACTGTATAAGACAGTACAAGGTGAACAAAATCCAGGCAAAAAGGAAGGTCCATAAAGAAAAAAAAAAAACTGAACTTTGGGAACAAAGTGAAGCTTGCTTTGGATGGAGTTATATTCCATCAGAAACAGTAAATTTATAGTCTGAGATTACCGTAATCTTTAATTTCCAGTGCTGTTGGACTTGTGTTGTGGCAAGGAGTGTTTTATTTTTTACAACTATAGCTAGTGTGCAAACAGTGATGTGAGCTAGTTGAATTTAGCAGCTATCCGCAACATGGTTACAGCCAGCTTTGTTTACTTCAACTGTTTTGCCATAAGTGAGGTTTGTTTATTAGGTTGTAGTAACATATATCACATAGCATAGCTGTTTTCCAGCTTTAAGCAAAACAATAGAATATTAACAATGTATCATTGTTTTTTGGAACTCCTAGAAGGAATTTAGAATAAGAAACGCAGATCAAACTATTTGACTTTTCACTATGCTTTCTGTTTCAAGTGTATCCAGAGTTTGCATAGACTCATTAATGGAGGTGGCAGATTAAGCAGGAGGGTTTGTGCATGTTTTACCGAAAACATAGCCTTTTTAGTAGCTTTACTAAATATATTGTAATACTTATATAACCACCCATTTCATGGACAAATAACTCTGGATATTGTACAACAAAGTGATGATATCATACTCCATGACGATTAATTATCTCACCCAGAGGCTTCACAAAAATATTAAATAGTGGAGAGAATACTGAACCCTGTAGAACCCCACATAACAGAAATTGAGGATGGGACCTGTTTCGTCTTTCTAAGCTTTTCTGTAAACCGTGAAGATCAACCCGATCAATGAGAGAGGAGAGGTTGAATATGACTGTGATCTAATCCAAAGCCTCAGCTCCCTCTTGTTCCACACAATGTCCAGTGTTCAGGCAAACTGTCAGGGATAAGCCCAGCTCTGGAACCCATCCAGGTTCATCAGTCCTGGGGATGGACCAATTTAATAGGTCCAGTCTCCTTTGGGCAGGAGGGCAGTGGCCGAGGATCTGATTACTACCAGGGCAAGATCTAACTATGACAGTTGATGTATAATTCCCCCAATTCAGAACATATTGCTACTACTCTGATGAGAAAACCAGGGTTGGAGACACTGCCCCTGGTTGGACTCTGGATGATCTGGGATAGACCCATACTAGGGATAGACGTCATCATGATGACCACAAACTTCTAAGATACCTCTAAGGAGCCTTGGTAGCACAGTGGTTAGAATGCAGTATTGCAGGCTACTTCTTCTGGCTGTTGGTTGCCTGTAATTTGGCAGATCGAATCCCACCAGGCTCAAGGTTGATGAAGCCTTCCATCCTTCCAAAGTGGGTAAAATGATAATGCAGATTGTTGGAGGCAATATGCTTAGAGAGGGCTGTAAAACACTATATAGCGGTATACAAGTCTTAAGTGCTATTGCTATTGCTACCCCAGAGCCTGTTCCCAGGGAAGGCAGACTAAAATCCCCAGTACCATAAACCTCAGGAACTGCACTGCCAATTCTGAGTCAGAATCAAGAGGTTCAGGCAAGGATTTTGCTATGCAGCCAAGAGGCTGTGGTACAATAGTAACAATTCCAAAAGATTCCTATAGCCCAACTTCATATCCAGTAACTTGTGGAGCAGGAGAGACACAGAGTTTAAGAGAGCTTTGGAAGATAATCTGACCCTGACATGAAGTCTCAACTGATGTCAAACCCAAAATTCAGCTGGGCACATTTCTGAGAAGTCTCGGTAATAGATACCAAGTTGGTTCTCTCGTCTGTGATTAAGGAAGCTAACATTGTGTTTAGCAGCAGCAGCCAAAAGCCAAGACCTCTGAAGACCAGCTGACAAGGGAATGGGGTTGAGTCACTTATGTGGTGATGCTATAATGAAAAAGATGCACACTTTGTCATTTAGATAATGATATTATTAAGCAACTGATGTAAATCAATGTAATGATGTAATTGTCTAATAGATATTTGGGGACCCATTCATTGCAGAATGAATGTTCTGCTAAATTGATTTGCTATTTGAGAGTGTTGAACTCGTCAGAGCAAGAGGTAGCAAAAATGTAGAGTGGAGAATGGAAAGGATTCATTATTATTTTCCATAGTGGAATAAAGACTGATTTGTTGTATATAGTCAGGCAACTTGTGTTTTTGCTTATCCTGTATTTGTAAATGTTTCCAGAAGTTAACTTCATAAGAGCTTGTCTTTATCTTTGGGAATTCTAGAAATATATTTCAGATTTGTGATTTAGCAGAATAACTAGAATAATCAGGCTTTATTGTTTTGATCTTTATTCCTTCTTTGAAGAATGAATTATTTAAGTAACTGATAGCACTAGATTCTGATTTATTTAAACGGAATGCATGTTGCCATGACATGTTGACATTCTGACAAGTGGGGTCAGTCTAGTAAAATAAACTGAATTCAATAGAGAAGATACAGCATAGGAACGATTAAACCAGTTTTCTTTCCACCAGTGACTGCAAACTTTAGCTAGTAATATTTATGGTACCCATAAAATACTCACAGATGTCTGAAGATGGGAAGCAGCTGCTAAAAATGGGGCTACCATATCTAGTTTTGTTCCAGGAAATACTGTATATGCACATAGTAATTCTTCAGCATTCTAGTTCTTAAGACTTAAATATATTCTGCTAATATTACAGGACATCTACCTAAGCATTTGCCACAGGAACTGAAAGTAGTTGGACTTCTTAAAGGACAAATGCTAAGCAATTGTGAACTGCACCATGGCCTCTAAGCCCCCTTTGTGCAGTTCTTAGCAGCACAAGCAGCACACTTAGCAAGTTTACATTCGTGGGTTTCCATGAAGTCTACAAAATATCAGATACGGTTTCCTACTATTGTTAAATGAAAAATAAGAAAATGTGTAAATAATTGGATGGATTTCATATACCTTAGTAGCTTCTTTTAAACAATTAAAGATTAATTATATATGCAAAAATAGCTGTAAAATTAAAGCTCCAATTTATATAATATCATGACTTCATTGTCCTACCTACTGTAAACCTGAGTGGCTGACAAGAAAGAATTGCCTGCCCATGTCATAACGTACAGTAATTGTCCTGTTGCTTCATCAAGCTGTCAGTTCCTTTTACATATATGTGACATACTGTGAATGTTTGCATTGCTACTCCATAAGATGCCATGAGTCTTTCTTGGGATCTCTCTCTCTGTGTCTCTCTCTCTCTGTCTCTCTCTCTCTCTCTCTCTCTCTCTCTCTGTGTGTGTGTGTGTCTGTGTGTCTGTCTATCTGTCTCTCTCTGTCTCTCTCTGTCTGTCTCTGTCTCTGTCTCTCTCTCTCTTTCTCTCTCTCTCTCTCTCTCTCTCACACACACACACTAGTTTTATTCCAACAAAGACTCATGGCATCTTATGGAATAGCAATGCAAACATTCACAGTATATCACAAAGATATATCTTCAAGCCCAGCCACATCCATTCCAAGTCCCTATGGAGTTCTAAGCTAGACCGAAATCCTTGGGAAAAGAAGCAGCAAAGATGCCAAGTGGTGCCTTTAATAGTGTTCAAGGTAGAGAAAAAGTTCATAGAAGATCCATTGTGGTGTTGCTTGCTCCTTTTCTCAGCAGATCCTGAGAGAGCAGCATGAAGCTAGCTTTACATCCTTGATCTAAACTCCCGTTGAGCTGGCCTAGAGCAAGTGCTTCATGAATTCAAGGAAGATATATATTTGCATGTATTGAAATTATAAGCCACCCAGTCATCTCGCAGTGAGATGGACAGCAAACAAATTTAATACATAAATATGTTTTGAAGTGTTTTCTCATATTTGTTCCATCTTGGAATATACCATATTGAAATAAATAGCTATAAATTCTTTAATAAAAATATAAATAACTTACATGTCATGTTACAGTATAATATTAGATGTACAATTTTTGAAAATTCATTTATCATATTTCACAAGTGTTTCAAGCCTGGGCTCATCCTTTAAGTAAACTTTCAGGTTTTATGCTTTGGAATAATGTTGTATGACGCTGACTTCATACTTTCCCATGAAGTGCATAAGCTTTTCAGGTTCTTCCAGATGCTATTGTGTTGACTCAGGGTATTGGGAAGATTACTTTTTATGCTGATGTCCAATTTAAAAAAAGGAACAACATGAGACATTCTAATTGGCCAGTACTGATTCCTAACACTTTTTGGGAGAAAACTATTTATTTCCTGGAGTAGCCTTCTAGATTTAATAGAGTATGCTGGGAAACTTGAATAATTTCAATCCAATATTTCTAAACCAACAAAGTATTTTTGAGTCATTACATATGACTCTGAATATGTTGGCCTCTTGTTCCCTTTTATCCCTTTTCCTTCCACTTCATAATTTTCCTGGCCTCACTCACATGCGATACATACTTATTAACTGTCTTAATTGTAAAAAATTAACCTTCTCAGATAGAAGGGGAAGAAAAATAATGCTAACTAAGACTTAGTATTACAAACGTTTTCTGTTCTATCCAGCAAATACCCTTGTATCTGAAAGCAACTGACAGATCTCACTAAAGGCTATCTCTTTTCTGTCTTCAGTCAGGCCAGTTCAGTGAAGACATGATTCCTACAGTGGGCTTCAACATGCGGAAAGTTACCAAGGGTAATGTTACAATAAAGGTATGTATCCAAGTTAATTATATTTTGCTAATGAGAAAATCATGGGAAGAGTGATTAGATTGTTTTAATCTTTGAATAAGATTAACATAGTTCCCTGATCTGCTGTGTTCAAATATATAGAGAAAACATTACATAGAACATTTTACTAAAATCTCATGGGAGAATATGTTACATGTAGTCCTATCTTTGAGGAACAAACTCATGTAATAACCTAAGAACTATTGCAGCCACCATCTTGTACTGCTGGGTTTCAAGTTCACAGGCTGCGTGCTAGGCCTGGCCAGTCTCTGGTATAAGAGTATAACCAGACTACCAAATGAGCTTCTGCGAGCTTCTTATCTGATGAGAGATGAAACTAATTAAAGGCATCTAAAGCAGCGGTTGCCAACCGATGGGCCGCAGCCCACTGGCAGGCCGTGAGAAAATTTTGGTGGATCACAAAGAAATCTCACCCCCAGAGCACCCCCACAAAGCAATTAATCCAGGCTGCGCAGAAACGCAAGGCTGCTCAGCCCACATGGCCCGCGGGAACCCTCTCCACCGACTCACTCTTTACCCGGCAAATTTGTCTGCTAAGGTGCTATTTTTCTTTTTTTCGACCATTATCTGTTCTGCTGTGCCGGGAGATTTAGATTAGTTAGGAAGCAGGAAATGGTTGGATTTCTAGCTAAGCACAGCCGAACCTCCCTTAGGACTGAAGGTTTGCTTGCAAGCAAATTCAGTGCAGACTCACCGCAAGCAAATTTGAGAGACTGAGCTAGCTGATGGCAGATAGATCACTGAATGATTCTGTGAGCAACTCAATCTGCCTGCTTTGCCTGATTTTGGATAAAAGTTGCTTTTTTAATAAAAAAAAATTCAATATTTACATGCATGGTGTGTTGTGAGTTAATTTTGTGAGTTTACTTACTAGCAAATTTTATGTGACAGTCTGAGCTTGCCAATGGCAGATAGATAGATTTCTGAATGAATCTGTGATTCTGTGAGCAACTCAATCTGCCTGCCTGATTTTGGGTAAAAGTTGCTCTTTTTTAAATAAAAAAATTCAATATTTACATGCATGGTGTGTTGTGAGTTAATTTTGTGAGTTTGCTTGCAAGCAAATTTTATGTGACAGACTGAGCTAGTTAATGGCAGATAGATAGATTTCTGAATGAATCTGTGATTCTGTGAGCAACTCAATCTGACTGCTCTGCCTGATTTTGAGTAAAAGTTGCTCTTTTTTTATAAAAAATCAATATTTATATAAATATTTATAATATTTACATACAAGCCATGCCCAGCCAGTCACATGACCACCAAGCCACACCCACAAATTAGGCCACGCCCACAGACCAGTTAGTGGTCCCTGGGATCTAAAATTATGAGTTTGGTGGTCCCTGAGATCCAAAAGGTTGGCGACCCCTGATCTAAAGCAATGGTTGCAAAAGACCACAAATGAATTTGACTAAGTAGTGGCCTACAAAGTAGTAATAATGGTGGCAAAGCATTTGTACTTTTTGTTGTTGTTATTGCAGCCATAAATTTCTGTCCACTAGACCTATTCGAGATGACACAGTTCCTTTTGGGAAATACAGGAGTGACAAGGTAGCCAGGGGTCCTGTGATGTTTTGTATGGGACTATTCGGGGATAGAGGCAATACTGATGAAATCTGTACCATCTGTAGTATCCATTCAAGGCTGTGCTGTGCTGTGCTGTTCTGCATAGTTACCTTGTCTGCATTGTTTCAGATTGTTTAGAACTTTGCAGGTCTAACCAGCATCTTATATTGCAAAGAGTATTAAAAGAGATGTTTGGTTGCTGTTCCTGACAAATGAACATTGTGAGCTATAGTAGTCTTTTTAATTGCAAAATCTCCAGATATAATTGTTTTTTCCCCTCTTAAAAAGATTTGGGATATAGGAGGACAGCCACGATTCCGAAGTATGTGGGAACGCTACTGCAGAGGAGTTAATGCTATTGTGTAAGTTCTTTTTTGTCTTTTGGTTACTTTAAATGTTTTTTTTTTCTGCTGTGTTTTGTTGCATGTTATTCTCAACTGTTTAGTAAGAAGTCTGGATTACAAAACTATGAAGTTCTTTAAACTAACACTTGGAAGTCGATAGGTCTCACCTCATCCTCTTTTTTTTGTAGTCCCCATGGCCTATTACAGAAATTTGGTAACAAAATCACATGTTGATGGTATACATTTATTTATTAAAGCAAAGAAAGAAGCAAAATAGGTACATTAAGTTTCCACTAAGCTTATCGCACCTAATTTACTTAAAATTCTCCCTTCCAAAAGCACAAAATAAAACTTGTTCACTTTTTTGGGTGATGTAATTATAATGTACCTCTCCCTTCTTAGAAGTTGATTTTATATAGGTAGCACTTAACCTGCTACTATTTAAAATTATGATGGAGATGAATGAAGGGGACTATGACCAGTCCATTAAGTTACAGCCATCAGTGTCCCACCATCACATGATTGGGATCTTACTAAATGAAACAAGACTTTAAGATTCAGGCTGCAAAAACCCAGATGACCACTAAATAGTGGCAAAGAGATTCAGAAAATTCTAATATTTTGCTGCCATCTAGTGGTCATCAGATTTTTGCAACTCAGACCTGGTAGCACTAACTTGGAACACTTAGCAAATATGAGACCAAAATTTTCTAAAAGAATGAGCTTAAGGGCATGATGAATGTGGGTTTCTAATACTATGTCTTATTAACAAGAATACATTAGAACTTTTGTTCCTTGGTCCAGACAAAATAAGAAATTGTAATATAGTTTGTTTACTTTCTATATTTCTAAACTACAACATTCCCTAAGGACACAAGCTTTATAGCATAATGACATGACAAAGGATTTCAAACAAGTTAAAATTGAGTATTACAAAACTGAAATTAGTATTAAGTAATGAAAGCTTCCAAATATATCTTGGAGTTGGGGAGTGGAGAATGGTAGCCTAAGATTTGCTGCAGCTTTTCCTTGTATTACTCTGTCAATGATATTCTGAATGTAAATATTTGAGTTAAATATGGCTATGTAATTTACATTATAGTAATTTACATATTTACATTACATGTAATTTAGATTATAGTTAGATGAATTCTAAAGTCTTAGATGAAAATGTTTTTAATAGTAGCAATTATAAATGAAAACTTGGAATTCACTATTGTTCCATATTTAACATGGCTTAGAAGCCATATTGGAACTCTATGGTGACATAGAATATAGTTAGTCCTCGACTTATGACTATTTCAGCCCAGAATTATGGTTGTAAGTTGTTCTGTTTGTTATGTGAATCAATACCTGACTGAATCTAATTTGATGGCAGTTTTTGTTGTGGTCATTAAGTGAATCCATTTTACCCAATGAACCTTTTTTTTGCCTGAAAGCAGCAAAAAATATCAAACATCACAGTCATATGACTGCTGACCATATGGTAAGCTGGTTGTCAAATGTCAAAACTAATCACATGACCGCAGAGGGATGCATCTGTTGTAACTTTAACACTGGGTTGTAAGTAGCTTTTGAGGAAGTCCATCATAACTTCAAATGATCTTTAAGTGTCCAGTTATAAGTGGAGGAGTACCTATAGAATTCAAATGTTGAAACTGTGTTACAAAAACAGGTATCAACATATTTAAAGTACAGTATAAGGAAATGTTTAGGCAATACTGATCCGAAAGAGGATCAGTTTTGCAATTTTCAAATTAGACGTGTCTTCTTACTTCCCCTCAGTTGTTATGAGGAAGAATACTGAAAAACTTCAAACATATTTTAATATAATTTTAGCCATGCAGTCCTATAATTTAAGGCTTTGATTAGTGTTGTGCGGTCAGATTACCAGTTTTTAGTCACTAAATGAGATTTTGGCTTGCAATTTTCTGATACCTTTTATAATATTTTGATCAAATTCCTAGTTATTTGAGATTCTTTGGGAGGGGAATGTGGGTAATATTGCTGGACTGGACTGGTGTACCTTGCATTGCCCAAACTGGTTTAAACAAATTCTTTTTAATAGCTATATGGTAGATGCTGCAGATCGTGAAAAAATTGAAGCTTCTAGAAATGAGTTGCACAATCTTCTAGACAAACCACAGCTACAAGGAATTCCTGTGAGTAGTGGACATGTTAATCCTGCCTGAAAATTTTGAAGAAATCGATGAGGAAATGTGCTTGAAATTTTAATTTGTTTAGAAAATAATTGCATTGTTGTCTGTGGACAGCTTTTTCTGAAGTTTGATGTATTGCTTGTTAAGCACGTCTCTGTCATGTAAAGCTTCCTCAGCCATCGACATCTTGAGATATTGAGTAAATTATTAAGCAAGATAGGAATATCTTGTTTCGAAAGAGAAAGTAAAGAGCTTTGGACTATCTGTGCAGAAAAAGACTAACCTGAAATTACTTACTATTGGCCAATTATTTCTGACTTGTACTATTCAATTTCTCATCTACTATACCAAATTTTCCTTTTGAAATGGCTTTTCCTGTAGCTTCTGAGTGCTTCTGATAAGATCTATGGTTTATCTGGTTGTGACTGTCAGACTAGCCCATCCTGTTCTGTATTACAACCTGCTATGAATACTCTTCTTTGACCAAGAGAACAGTAACATTCAGAGTTCTAAGAGACAATACTTGTGAGTTACATATGAATATAATGTGCTGGTAGCAGAGGTGGCCAACTACTGCTACCAGAATCATACCACCAGACAAGATCAGCATGATTTCCTGCTATTTTTAACAAAAAATATTATGCTCATGATCTTTTGATAAGTGTAATATCTATTTTATTTTTTTAAGTGAAGGAAGGATTGAAAATTCTGCTAGCTCTGATATTTTGGACATGGCACGAGTAGCCCAAGTAAAAAAAAACAAGTGTTCTTCTAGCTCTGGAATTCATTCTATCCCTTGTCTAGAGGAAGATCTGATATTTATCATTCATCACTAATGTGTGTGTTTTTTTTTAAAAGACTGGTTATTCGTATCAGGGAATAAATGTTGCAACTTTAAGTTCCTTAATATGAGTGTTTTATTTCCTCTATGTGTCACAAAAATGGATTCTTATTGAATTGAAATTTAACTGCTTCCTGCCTTAACAAGTTAAGTGCTAAAATCAGTACATACTTTCTGTTCCAGGTTCTAGTACTTGGAAACAAAAGAGACCTTGCTAATGCACTGGATGAGAAGCAGCTGATTGAAAAAATGTAAGTGAGTAAGCAAGCATTTCTTAAGAAGTAAGGTTTAAAAAAAGAACATGTTTTAGATTGGTGTGTCCAACCTTGGCATCTTTAAGACTTGTGTCTATGGAGATTCTCAGTCATCCAGGTCATAGTTGTCCCAAAGGTACCTTTTCAAGAGACAACTGGATTTTCTCTGTTTTTCCTTGAAGACGTTTTGCTTCTTGGATGAGAAGCTAAACATCTTCAAGGAAAAACCTTTAAGACTTGTAAACTTTAAATCCCAGAATTCTCCAGACAGCCCATGATGCTTTGCTATTACATCAGTCACATAAGGACTATGGAATATTGTCCATCAGTAAATATTGTCCAGCATATATCACAGAATTCTTTTTAAAAAAAGAACAGTCTATTTGCTGGATCTATGAAATGATCTGTGCCTGGACTTTCTAACAATAGATTACTTTAGTTATGGTTATTTTGATGTGTATATATGCTTGCTGTCATAGGAAAAAGTTTCAAATAAACTGCCTTTGTAATTAAAAATAATTCATATTTTAATGTGAATCACATGTACGTCATGTTTTAATAGGATGTTGCTGTCAATTTTCAACAAATTATAAATTGTTTCTCTTCCAGGAACCTGGCTGCTATTCAAGACAGAGAAATCTGCTGCTATTCCATTTCCTGCAAAGAAAAGGACAATATAGGTAACAACAATATCAGAAATGCTAACTTTAGAGTACACAGTATGTGACCCGTGGCTACCACAATTCAAAAAGAACAATGTCAAATTGAAAGTTTAAAAGGAAGGCTACTAAAATGGTGCACCATTCTGGAAACAAAGCCTCTGAGGAATAGTTAAAGGATCCGGGTGTGTTTAGTCTACAAAAAGATGATTTAGAGGAGATATGATAGCTCTCTTCAAATATTTGAAGGGTTTTCACAAGATGAGGGAATGAATTTATTCTGTGTTGCCTAGCAAATAGTAGTAGAATTAAAGAAAGGTACAGGCTAGACATCAAGCTGTTAGTCAGTAGAATAGGCTGATACATGAAGTTGTGAGTTTTTCTTTCTAAGTTATCTTCAAATAACGTTGGATTGTGAAAGATGCTGTATAGCCACCCCTCTTATAACAAATTCTGGGCAGCTCCCAAACAAAATTTTAAAAAAACCAAAACTCTATTAAGTAAATACCACTTTATAATGCCTTGTTAGTAAGGTTAGACTTGGAATACTGCATCCAGTTTTGGTTGCCATGATGTAAAAAAGATGTTGAGACTCCAGAAAGAGTGAAGAGAAGAGCAACAAACATCATTGGGGGATTGGAGTTTAAAACATATAAAGAAGAGTTGCTGGAATTGGGTATGCCTAGTTTAATTTAAAGAAGGACTACAGGTGACATGATAACAGTGTTCCAATACCTCAGGGGTTACCACAGAGAAGAGGGAGTCAAGCTATTCTCCATAGCACCTGAAGGCAAGACAAGAAGCAATGGATGGAAACTAATCAAGGAGAGGAACAACCTAAAATTAAGGAGAAATTTCCTGACAGTAAAAACAATTAATCAGTGGAACAACTTGCCTCCAGAAGTTGTGAATGCTCCCAAAACTGGAAGCTTTTAAGAAGACATTGGATAATCATTTGTCTGAAGTGGTGTAGGGTTTCATGGTCTGAGCAGGGGGTTGGACCAGAACACCTCCAAGGTCCCTTCCAACTCTGTTATTCTGTTGTGTTCTGTTCCATTCCACTTTATTCTATTCAAACAAATCAAAATCAAAAACCTGGTGCTATTGAAAAAAAAAATCCACACATTCTTGAATTTTAAATCAGTGCCATCTAGAAGGCAAATCCTTTTTGTATAAAATGAGGCTGATGTGAAAACACAAGTTTGCGAAATGATGGTTTTCACATCAGCCTCATTTTATGCATTGTTATTTATGACTTGAACAGAAAACTATTTGAAAATATGTCTTTAAAGATGTCTTAAAAATAAATATATATCTTTAAAGATCCTTTAAGAATTTATGAAAAGAACTCCCTTATATTTTCAACGTTTCTAAGGTTATGATTCAAGAAGTTCATACTTACAAATGGATGTACAATATGCTTTCAAGTGACGGTTCAGTCCAGTTAAATGCAAGGCAAGATCCATATGTGCTAAATTTATATGCAGTATTTTTTTTCTTTTACAAGGATCTGATTTTTTTGCATGCATATCTTTTAATGAACTGTCTAACACTTGATAGCAAATCTTGCTTTGTGAAAAAAAACTATTGACTGTGACGAAGGATCTTGTTAAATCAAGGAATCTAATTTTTAGATACGGTTTTCATAGAATAACACCTACTGACTAAAGAATTTGAATTAGCACTTGGGCAGCCTTATTGCCTGCATTGAAATTCATTTTTAATTAGTAATGCAGTAGGAACAAATGTTGAATGAATTAAAATTACCAAAGTCTGTCCAAATAACTGCCACAAATTTTTAACAAATCTTAGAAATATTTTCATTATTGATTCAGCCACACAGAACATGCTTCTTCTTGCTATCTTTTACAGTGGATGGAATCTGAAAAAATGAATCCATGTGCACTCCAATATAAATGCTGATTTTTTAAGGATAATTAGGTACAGCAATTATCTTGAAAACCAATTGTCGTATTTTCCTTTTTTTAGATATCACACTTCAGTGGCTTATTCAGCATTCAAAGTCTCGAAGAAGCTGAAAACGTTCACATAGCTGCTCATTTGGCCATATTCTCAATTGTCTACTCCCTCCGTGATGAATTGTTATCCAGGATAGTCCTCCTGTGTCCAAGGAATTGCCTTTTTTCACAATTCATGCCTCCATATATGCACTGCTGAATGACTTATAATCTACTTCTGTCAAAGAGTTGGCTAGAGTTGTCATAAGTCGTGCAAATGTTTTTTATTCATTTCATCTAGACAGTGGCAGTGGGTACTTCTTCTCCAGAATTTTTTCTTTCTTTCTGGTCTTCCTGATCCAGATTTTTATATTAGATTTTCCGCACAATTATTTCATTCTTGTATGTAGCCACTCATTGGAAATGCTGGCACGTGGTCACACGGATTATGTCAACTCTTATATAAAGCTTTTCCAACACTGTTTAAATGGGATACTGTACTAATTTTTCCTCTCAGATGCATGTGATGTTTATTGTAAAAAAGTTTCAATGGAAAGTACGAGGCACTAGAATTAAATCACTAAATTATCATAAATTCTCAAATTGTATACCTCCCAATGAATAAAAAATGCAGGTTGTCAGCTTTTTTTTGTATTGTGCAGGGCATTGCTGATTTCTTTATATTTGCTAAAGCTCTTTTAAGTGGAGCAAGGAATAAAACACTTCAAAATCAGCCTCTCAAAAAATTGAACATATAAGCAGGTATTATGTAACGTTGAATTCGATGGAACAGTCACATGTTTCTTCTAAAAATGCTTTACACAGATTACAGCTGTATGATATTCTGGATGTCATATTGATTTCCAGCACAACAATATGTGTCACTATCTAGCTTATTCTTCTATTAATGGAGTAGTTGTGCACAGTTGCACTTGGTGCTAAATACCTAGGCTATTGTGACAACACTAGGTTTGCCTGCTTCTCACTGTGTAATCATGTGTATAAAATTCATAGGCTATGAAAGATTAAATTGTGTCTTGAAGCACAAGGAAATTTTTGAAGTGATTGTCTTTCTCAGCTTCTGCAGCATAGAGGTTATTTGAACTGGAAAAATTAACACTACTTTCATATCTTTACATTCTTGGTAGTGTCTATATTTAAACAGATTTGTCAAAGCTGAAATTGTTGATGCAGTAATGTTGAGGTAGGCTACAGTATGCAAATACCTGGTACAAGTGTTTCTGTTGCTCCTCACTGTGTTATTATTTTAAGGAACACCTCTGTGTATTTAAATGCTGTTCAGAACTCTTGTTTAATATATGTTTGATGCATCCATAGGTACCTTCTTAATGTGCTTGTTCAAGTACAAAATTTTGAACATTTTATATTGGATCAAGTACTATTATTAGCTATAGTATGTTTTCTTTTGTTACCTGCATGCATAATGAAACTTCTCTGGCCTTATATAGATACTTCTGTTATTTTCAAGGATTCTTTGCCAAAAGGCATAGATGGTACCTCTACAGTAATACATGAAATGTTTGTATAAGCCTGTTGTATTTCTGTAATAGATCATCTGGAGAAAGTAAAATGAGAAGCTACAGTGGCAGCAAGTCTAGATTACTTCTAAAGTGTGCTTAAAGCATTACAAATGTAATGTAAAAAATCTGTACTAAATTGCACCATTTCCCCCATAATGATTGGACTGAGGTTATAACCTAAAAATGTGCGCCTGCACAATAAATTTTGAGTTATAACTGCCATGGCCTTATTGTTCCTGTACAAATTCCTGCACTGTTGCAACATGCAAGTACTGCCTCCATTTACAAATTGAGCTTGCAATTTTAACTATGCTTCAATAAAATCCTATATTGTTGGTGCTGTAGAAAAGGTTCACTGACTCCCGATTGTATATGTAGCTCACTATGGACTGCTGTATTTGACAAGAGCAATTCTGCTTGTGCCTAAAAATATAAGGAAATTGAATTAGAACATGTCAACCTTTCCTGCAGGAACTAAATTATTGTTTAGGTAACTGGCCTTTTGCTGAATTCAATATATTTGGGGTTTTAGTGTATACCACACAGCTTTCAGTGCTTTGACGTTCCGAAACCACTATCAACTTTTTAATCTTGCATTAATCTTGGCATGTGAACAACTTACACATTTATTAAATTCTGTAAATATGTGAATTTTTTTATTTAGGTGGAATGTGTTTTATTTGTTTACTGCTATTTAGCTTTATCCAATAAACTTAGGGTCATGTTGATATTTATATAACTTGACTCCTCAAGAATCGTTGTCTAGTTGAAATATGTAAGAGCACATATCTACTCCAATTATTTCACTCAAACCTGAGTATATGCTTTATATACTACAAGTAACTGAAGTGTCTGAGTTAGAGACTATATATTCTCTCTCCGTTGTGTTTTCTAAAATTAGAGCACATGAACCAGGTTTAGTGTAATGGTTAAAGGTCTTGAGTTCTACTTCCGCCTTAGATATGAAGCCAGCTTTGGGCCAGTCAGTATCTCGGCCTTAGGAATATGACAAGGGCAAGTGACTCTTAAAATCTTATCAAGAAAATTGCAGGAGTCAAGACTGACTTGAAGACCAACAGAAAAAAATATAGCCAGTTATCTATCTTATTTAATAGAAACATGTTTTCTGTACATTTTCTTTTCTCCAAAAACATTGCTTACCCACTAAGTGCTTAAAACTAGGTTAGAAAAATTAGAATAGTTTCAAATCCACTTTATATTAGTTCAACTCTCTCAAAAGAGCAGAATCACCAGAGAAGGAAGTAAAAAAAAAATGGGGTTCCAGCAGCCTCCAGCATAGACCTTTGGCATGTTTTCTTCAAATTAATGCACTGGTCCTTAAGCTAGCATAATGTGATGATGACACCACCCGATCACAAAACAATTATGTATGTTTGCATGTAACAATTGTCACATCTGATGTATTCTATTTGCTTTTATTATAGCCTAATTGAAGTGGAATAGATAAGTAGTAGCATTGCTGACTTAAGCGTAAGGCTTGCTGGATAAGACCAAAATTGCTCTTATAGCAACTTTTTTCTGCAGGGCCAACCCAATATTTTTGGGACATACATAAATATCTCTGTTCCAGTACTCTTGCTGGGACATTGAATCTTAAAGATTCTGTAAGCCAGGGCTGTCAAACTTGTGCCCATGGGCTGGATGCATCACGCTTTGTCATGCCCCCACTCGATTTAGCAAAGGAGGAAAAAGTCAGATATGTCATGTGACACTGGCATGGTGACGTGAGTTTGTCACCTCTGCTCTAAGCCTTTGAGAGATGTCCGCCATGAATTTATCTAACCCGTCCTCCAGCCATCCAGGTTCATAGTCACCATATCTTCCAATCAGCTTCACTGGATAATTGTTGGTTGCCATGGTTTGAGATAGCAGGAAACACTCTGTCCACTTTCTTCATGTTATAAATGACTTATTTCCCCACTCCTGTTTTGGTTTGCACACCTGTTTTGCTGTTGCCCTTTTCAAGTGTAGAGGATAGAACTCTGTATACTGTAATGGCTATCCTTCCAATCGGGTGGGATTCAACCGGTGTTACTACCGGTTCAGTACTTACGTTTTGCTGCATGCACGTGTAATACAATGAAAGCTGTGCCTCCCGGACAGCTGATAAGTGCTGCGCACAGGTGTGCAGCATTTGAAAAAAGCCTTTTTTAAACTGATTTTTCAGTCTCAGCTGTGCCACGCAAAGCAGCTGAGGTTGAAAAAGTAGGAAATAAAGGTCAGGTAAGAGCCTGGGCAGGCGAGTGGGCCAAACAGCAGCAGCAGACAGAACCGGTTCTGTGTCTGCTGCTCTTCAGAGCTACCAGTTCTACAGAGTCGGGCAGAACCGGTAGTATTCCACCCCTGCTTCCAATCCAATTTATTCTGATCAAAGACCACTTCAATCAGCATGTTTCTCTACAGAAAAAGCATTTTAATACCAATGATAAAAATTTGTCTAAAGAGCATATTGTTCGGTGCGACATGAGGTTGGTTGTTTACAGATATTGATAGCAAACTTACAAAGGTTTATAATATAATATGTATGACAAAGATGTTCTTATCACCTGTGTCATAGATGTGTATAAATTTTCTAATGATTCCAAGCATGAATTTGCCATTTTCATATCTGCTGCACACTGAGTCTCATTTACATTGACCCATTTGCCATAAAACTCTGGTTGCAGTCCCCATCACAGGAGGGTGAACTTGGCAGTGGGTGTCATTTTCTCAAATTATTTCAGTTTCCTTAAGTTAACCAGCACTTCATTTATCATAAGGTGATTTAAACAAAGCCCTAACAATTACTTTTACATCTGTTCAGTTTAATATCATCCACAAACTTTAATAACCCAATTTGAATTGTGTGTAAAACAAAGTTAAAAGTATAACTATAGTCTGCATATAGATACTTGAGAGACTCCATCTTTTTTTCTTCCTGGGAAAATTGCCATCTGCTCCAATTCTATGGTTTCTGTTTTTTAATCTGTAAAATGACAAATCCTCTTATTTTAAGATTATTATGTTTAGTGAAGAACTTTTGATGACAAACTTCAGTTAAAGGTTTCTGAAAAATCCAGATATATAGTATCAACAAGATCACTTCTATCTGAAAGCCTGTCAACACTTAGAAAATTCTAGAATGCTGTTGAGGCAAAACTTCTGCAAAATATGTTATTTTCATTCCTTTCTTGGTCATTTTTTTGCCGTTTCTACCAATTCACTTGGAACATATTTCAACTTAGTAGCTGTTAATTTCCTGCTCTGTCCCTTATTAAAATGTGCCTCCATTAAGCCAGGACTTTTTGAACTCTATTCTACAAATCCCTCAGAATTTGAAGAGGTTTTATGAGAAATTTTAAAACAAGGGGGAAAAGTTAATTTAAAACATAACCAAATTCTAATCAGTAAAGCTTTGCCTCTTTGACTAGGAATTTTAGATTCTTTCAAAAGCTCCTCTGTCTGAAATTTTTTGAAAAGCCCTATAATAAACTTTTAAGGAAAAAGGATGCTCATCATTTTCTCCAGATTTGTATGCTACCAGATTAATGTGAGGATTTTAAATTCAATATATTCTTGCCATAGAAGTCTAGAAAAAATCAGACAGCTTTTCCCTGGGTTCTCTCCCAAGTCAGGAATTCCATAAAACTCACCAGATAAAGATAAAGTAAAGATTAAAAAAAAAATACATTTATTCCCCCCAAAATTATCAAATAGCTTTGGATTGGCAGCAACAATAGAGTGTCCCTCTGTCTTCCTTTTTATAGTGTTTTAATTAAATTTAAAACTTAAAGGTTTAGCTAATCATTAACAATGGAATGATTTCCTTATTACAAACAAATGTTATCTTTAGAGTGAACGCAAACACTTCCTTATAGTTAAATCACGTATCTTTTTATCTAGAGTTAAAACATATACATTTTCTATGCATAGAATATATATGGTTATGTGAGTTTTGCTATTTGATGTCTCTTGTATATATACTGCCAGACTTTATTAAATGATATTCCTTAATTTAAACTTATTGTAAACATAACATTCCAACAGAATGATTTTAGATCAACAATATTTCGAATAATTTCTCTACTTATTTCTGGTTAGCTCTACTTATTTCCGGTTAGAGTCAGGGAACTTCTGAATCTAATAAAATAAATCTAATGATCATAAACATGACTGCAGGGATGCATCAAAATGCAAAACCTTATGCAGTTGGATTCCTATTGTGTATATATTCCCCTGTTGCTTACATACATGTAGTCCTTGAGTTTTGACTATAAATCAGCCCTGCAATTGCAGTTGTAAAGCAGGTTGTAAAGTGGATCATTAGTGACCAGACCTGATTTTATGACATTTTTGTGGTGAGTGTTAAGTAAATTTAGCAGTCATTAAGCAAACCCATTGTTTGCAATGGGACAGTTTTTGCCAGAAACAGGAAGCAAATACTGGTTTCTGACAAAACCAATGTAAAATCATGGTCAAATAACCTGAAAATGACCATAGATGTGGGCTGTTTGCCATGTGCCCAAAATGTCGTATGACTAGGGTAGGTGAGAATAAACATCAGAATTATGAAACCAGATCTTACGTAGCTTTTTTGGTGTGTGAATGTGTGTTTGTGTGTGTGTGTGTGTGTACATGCAGGGGTGAGCTGCTGTGGGTTCGCACAGGTTCGGGCGATCCTCTAGCTAAGATTCTGCACAGTTCAGCGAATTTGCAAATCCCACCCCTGGCTGTCCCCGCCCTCCACTCCCAGGACTCCTCATGTGGCCCGTTTTGGATGCCAGGTAAGTACAGGGCCTGCACAGCGGCTTGGGGAGGTGAAAAACAGTCCTCCCAGAAGTTCCGGCCTCCAGAGGGCCTCCAAAGCCCAGGGGAGGCTGTTTTGCCCTTCTGGAAGCTTGAGGAAAACCTCCAGAGTCTGGGGAGAGCGAAAATGCTCCCCCCACCGCTGTGGTGCAGGAAGCCGACTAGGCCACGTCCACCATGGCTTCGCTCACCCAGCAACTGGGCAGAGAACCAGTTGCTAAAATTTTTGAAGCCCATCCCTGTGTGTGTGTTCTGTTGTAGCTTCAAATAGTTGCTAGGGACTATTTACAGCAGCAGCCCTTTGAGCACCCAGGACCAGTTCTGTGGAGAAAGGTTTTTCCATGGATGAAGGGGGCATGGTTTCATGTGCTGCCTGCATCCTGCAGATGGGGCTTCACTTGTTTGCCCGGCCTGGTTTCTGGCATGCCATGGTCCGGTGCCAGTCCCTGGACAGACGGGGACCCGACCTACAGTATGCTCCAACATACAGCAACGCATACCCACATTTCTTAGATATCCTTCGTTTCCTAGGAAACAAAATCTTTTAAAGACCCCTTGATTATATAAAGTTCTTCCTTGAGACGGAGGAGTAGTTATATTCTGGATAATTTTCTCTGAAGTTTTGTAACAATATTGCAGAACAACACAGATAAAATAAAAGCTGTATGGTACTCCACAAATCAAATGCTGAGAAGTGAAACAAAATAACCGCTACTATTTTGGGTGCTGACTGAAAATCGGGAACTGCTATAATATTATTGCATCTTAAGCAATGGCATATCATGATTGATGTGACAAATGCTGAGAAATCTGGTAGAAGCAGGACAACTTCCTCTTTTCAGTCTAGAGAATCCATCAGGGAATCAAGTCATTTCCACCCTGAACAAAATCAGAATCCTAAGCAGGAAGGGAGAAGTTTTCTTCAAACAAAACTATGGAATATTAATTTATTGTTTATTTATATGTACTCTTGACTTTGTGGAACAATGATTTGTGCTTTGTATATGATATTCTGTAGACAGCAGAAGCAGATATCTTTCATGCATTTGTGTAATATAATATGAGCAATGTAATTAAGGCAGTCCTTGTGCATCACATTAAAAAGATAAATAAAATAAGCATTCAGGGAATAAATCTTCTATAGTTAGAACATAGAAGAACAAGGCTGGAAGGGACCTTGGAAGTCTTCTATCCAATCCCCTGCTTGAGCAGAAGAAGACCTCATACTATTTAGAATCCATCCAAAGTCACCTTGTGGAAGAGATAAATAAAATAAAAATTGAGCAATCTTTATTCCCAGTTTATAGCCACTTTTATACAAAGCATTGGTTTTTAATAACTAGAATTTATATTTTCAGAAATGGAATATTTAAATTTTTGTTCTTCCTAACTAGGCGTAGGAAAATCTAATGAGCATAATCTAATACCATTGGATCTAATGAGACCCAATATGAAGGCTCTCCATCATACAGGTCATTATGGTGTCATCATCCTTTTCCAACAAATTTCTTGAAATTCAAAACTTGCAACAATTGTCAGCTGTTCTAATATTGAGGGTTCATTCCCTCCCCCTCAAATAAGGGCTTCATTTTAGCAATTATTGCTTATGATATTTGGTTTAGTGTACATGATTTTTCTTTGCTTTATCATTGCCTCCTGTTAAAAAAACATAGGCAAACTCAAACCAAAATTGAAAAGAACATACCTGTAACTCATAATCCACAAGAATTCTCATGTGCTATTAAATGTAAATGTTTAATTGAAATTTGAGGGCTTTCTTAATTCAAAAATGATTCTTCTTAAAAAGGAACGATGGTTTTGCTGCTGAATTTCATAGAACAAAACTAAATGCAAGCTGACTAAGTATTCTCGACATTGAACACCCCCACCCAAAAAAGAACCCCAAGTTATGTGAGTCATATTATTCTTGTAAAATTACAAGCAGGTTCTAGTTATTTTCTGAAGCTGAATGCATGTTATGTTCTTCAACAGTAAATAAACTACAGATCTACAGAGCAATTTCATATACTACTTCATACCTGTAGTACTTGGTATACATCCAAGATGTGATTAACTAATGAAAAATAGATATTTCTCACAACTTTGTATTTATGCATGTTGGGAATACGAAAGAAAACTGAGAACTAATGCTTCATTTAATTGTTTAGTTTCCTCCATCAAGTCCTGCTATGCTGCCTCATTATTGGGAGTGGAGGGTAGTGGGTATTCCTGTGTGGGATAAGCAGAGAATACTGGTTCCCAAGACATGAAGGCCACCTCTGTTAAAGCAGGCAGCCACCCTATATCAGGCATCAGACAGTATAGGAAGGTGTTGTGATAACTCATATGTATGTTTATCAAGATAAAGTGATTATACAGACAGCCATTAAAAGATAAGATGCAACTTTAAAATGACCTTTGTAAAGACACAGAAGATAGAAACAGATACGGAAAAACATAGAAAGTCTTTCAAAAGATCTATAACCTCAAAAGGTTTCAAACTCAAATAGATTTTCTAAAGCATAGCAATGGACAGGTAGAACTGATTGCAAAAAGATCAAATAGGGATAGAAGGAATATACTGAAATTATGTACAGTAGAAATGCCAATATGTAAGATATTTTAGAAGATATTATCTCCTTACAAGAACCTCTAACATTAGAAAATTAATTTATACCAGTCATCACAAAGTCAGAAGGCTATAGGCAGTAATGGAATACCCACAGAAATTTGCCAAACAACCCAATATTTCAATAAGGACTCTAAGCAAGCTTTGCCAGCAGAGCTGGAGGATGGCACAATGCCCATCGAATTGGAAGAGGTCAGTCTAATATCACTACAAGGAGACTTAGCAGAGGATGCAAGCTATCATGAATTTTTAATTTCACATGGTAGCGAAAAAACAATGTGTCAGGCCAGTCCCAGCTTAGATATTCAGGAAAGAAAGACCATTGACTCCATTTGTAGTGAGAGGTATACTTTTACTGAAGCCAAGTAGCAAAGCCAGATCTGAGGATTTCGGGCACAACCTAGGTAACTTTCCCTTCTCTCAGACCCTCCCCACCTTGGACATCTTGGTGGTGTCCAATAAGGTTCAAACTAGGTGTTTTGGTAACAGTTCCACATTTTGGCACCTCTTTGAATGGGTTTCACATTCCTTTCCCAAGGTTGTGTCCTTGGATCTTTCAACCATTGCTTCTGGATGGCACCTGATTCCTGTCATTCCCCCCTCCCTATCTTCCCATTCCCCTTCACCACATTTTATGGCAGGCTGGCACCAAAGCGAAGGACTGAAGCAGATCTGACATAACAGCTATGATCATTGAAGGCATATTCTTAGAGCCCTCCAATGGAAATAGAAATCGCAGATGCTCAAGCCGGTTTTAGAAAAAGCAGAGACATTAGTGCAGATGTACACTAAGTGATACAGAAAGTCAAGGAATACTCCACATTATTTCATTGATTATAGATAAGTGTTTTGATTGTGTCACATTGAAAGGCAGAATGTCCTTGGAAAAATGGGAATCCTGAAACATCTCATTGTCCTCATGAAAATGCGATACACAAGACAGAAGACACGGTCTGCAATATGGACGAAGAGGACAAATTCTTTATTATTATAGCGATGGATGCACTGTCAAAAAACCTGAAGGGTCAGATTAGGAATGCGTCATCCAGAAAAAATTACCCACGTGGTTGGTAACGCCTTGATGGCAACCAACCAAAAAACGATTAGTGTAGTGAAAACACGGAAATAGGTGGGAAAGCCTGTAGTTGGCACCAAGGGTTTTTTTTGGGGGGGTGGGGGGGGGAGACAGATTTATTTTATTTATTTATTTATTTGATTTGTCAATTGTTTACAAGATAATAAGTGTATACATAGTTGTGAATACATGAGATGGGTACATATAAGAAAAATAAAAGAATAGAGAAACAATAGGACAGGGACGGTAGGCACGTTGGTGCGCTTATGCACGCCCCCTACAGACCTCTTAGGAAAGGGGTGAGGTCAATGGTAGACAGTCTAAGGTTAAAGTTTTTGGGGTTTGGGGAAGAGACTACAGAGTCGGTCAGCTAAACTTGTAATCCCCGCCCTCGCCCCCCCCCGCGACGCAGCAGCCGAAAGGCCAGCCAATCCCCAATCTTGCAAAGGTGCAGCGATATCGCTCCGCCCAAAAAACTAACCCATTCTTTCTGATTGGCTAAACCGTGCCGGGGAGAAAAAAAATCGCAGAGCGCCACATCAACTCTTTCTCGTCTGAAGCCCTTCCCACACGCAGTCGGCGGCGACAATCACCTTTCGCTGACGTCATTTTCATCCGTCCGCTCTTCGGTCGGAAGCCTATGGGGAATCCAAACGCCAAGTGTCGCAATGCTTCCTTTCCAAACCCTGTCTTTTCTCTCCGCCCGCGGCCGTATGTCACAGCCTTCGCTCTTAAAGGAGACGCGTCATCTTTTGGGGGCCGAGGCGGAGTTGGAGGAGGAGGCGCGTCGCGGCTTCGCTTACGGGCCCCGCCCGCGCTTCCCCAGGCGCGGAGCGTTCTAAGCACAACTTCCGCGAGAAGTATGCGCGTGAGAGGAGAGCGCGGCGGCTGCGACTCCTCCGACCATGCAATGGCGGTCGTTGGTGTTGGCGCTGCTGGCCCTGAGACTGGCCGGGCAGGCCCTCCTGTGGCTGGCGGGGCCCAGCTTCGGCTTCTACCAGCAGCGCCTCCGCGCCTTTTCCTGCGGCAGCCCGGCCAAGGAAGGAGACTCCTCTGGCTCGCGGTGTCTCAAAGCCCCTCACTGGGCCTCTTTCTTGGGACGAGCATGGGGAGGCGATAGCGGCGGCGGCGATAAGGGAGGCGGCGGCGGCGGCCGGGGGAGCCCTGGCCCGGCCGCTGCTTCTTCCTCATGGTCCCGCCGCAATGGCGGCGGCGACGAGTATGAGAAGCGCTACAACCGGGCTTTCTCCTCTGATCTCCGGTCCCAGTTGCGCGACGCCGCCCGCAGCATGTTCTCTTTCGGCTACGACAACTACATGGCCTACGCTTTCCCTCAGGACGAGCTGAACCCCATCCACTGCCAGGGCCGCGGGCCCGATCGAGCCGACCCGTAAGTTGACACGCCGGGCTCGGAAGCGTTGAAGTGGCCGAGCGGGTAGAGGTTACCGCCTTGGCTCTCGCTTTCCCTCCAGCCCCGGTTGCTTGTGTCCGGGACATGGGATGTGGTTGGCGAGAAGAGGTGGAAAAAACAGGCATTGGGTTAGTAGCATCCGTAGGGGAGGTAGCTGCCTCCTTGCCTGTAAGTTAAATGGACAGTGAGTGTCTGTGATACGGTAATTTACAGATTTGGCTTTAAAAAGAAAATTAACTACCGAGTTAATTATGTGAGGAGGTACATTGAAAGTACCTTTCCAAAAGATAATAATAGTTTTTGTCCTTTTGATTCAGTCATCTCAGTGCTTAATGGGTTTCCAGTTTATTACTATTCATTGCATATATAAGAACAATTAAAATGCCCTGATTTAGGTGGCTGACAATAACAATAAAAGTCCCCAGTGGTAAAAAGACAAGGGTATAAATAAAATAACAAAAAAGGTCCCCAGTAGTATGTGTGGAGTATTGCAAGATTAGTAGGATATGAACAGATGAAAGGTTATGATAGTGATAATAAAACATAATTATTGTTTCTGAAATATTCCACTTCTTTGACGCTGTATGTGAAGGATTTAATAGAGGGTGACAACCATGATTTAATGGAGTCTTTTTCAAAACCCTTTTCTTTATTAGATTGTATAGTCCAGCATCTGACAGAATTATGTTGAGTTTGTTGATCATATTTTACATGTTGTTTATACTTCTAAAGATCCTTGACCTGCTTGAAAATTGCATAAGCATTGCTTCATTCCTCCCAAGAGGAATCTTTCTCAGGTGTAAATACTAAGCTTATTGCTTTGAAAGTACTAATAATTTCTTTGTATGCCTGTCTCTTACAGACATTATAATCAACCTCAGATTACTTCTGAATAGTTACAGGTGTATGATGTGGTGCACCTTCTAGATTAACTAATCTAAGGGGACATGTCTCATTGTGTATATTTTTGGGCAAGTTGATTTAGAAACGAGTTTTATGACATCTTAAAAATACTGTATTCTTTTCTAAATAATGCCAACCTGAGAATATAATAAAAACCCTGATGGATAATTCTTCTATCTAAACTTCTCTTAGAATTGCTAATCATAGTAATAATAAATAACATTTTGGGGAGCAATAGGCTATTCTTAATGCAGTTCCCAACAATTGGCATTGATATTGGGGATAAAGTATACACATGTATGTGTATAAAATCCATCTTAACCAATAGGGCCGTGTAAGTTACTTGTAATAATTTTATCAGTACAGCAACATCGTGAGTAAAGCATTCATGATTTAAGTAGTTGTCCTTGTTGATATGTCCACTTTAACAGCTGTTCCTGTGAGTACATTCATAGAAGTCATCTTTGTTGGAACTGCTGAATTGAAGCAAAACTTCCAGAAAATGAATATTGCTCTAATGAAAAATAGCTATTGATAATTGCTAGTTCAACATAGGCTTATTCTCCATGGTTATGTAATCCTTTTTTAAAGTGAGCACATATTGCACTATTAGATTTTGTAGTTTAACGGACATAGTATGATTGTTTTTAACAATCCTGAATGCCTCTGTACTTCATTGGATGCTTCTAAATTTTGCTACATCATATATGAGAATAGAGCATTCTTTTTTTTAATATATTTTTTACACATGCTACCTTTTTCTTAACTTTTAGCAGCTGTAAAATCTTTTTGCTATAATCTATAATGCATATAATATTGACAGCCTTTTTAGTGTCTCTTCTAATGTTCCCCATGTAGAATTTACATACACAATTGGCACAACAGTTTTCATTGTGTTATGTAATTGCTACAGATTTTGAACAGTTTCTAAATAGAACTTTAAGCAACTTGGTCATTGGAAGAATATAATATTAATTTTTCCTTCCATATGGATTCCATTTTATTTTGTAACAATGATATTCATTTACCATTTTATTTGCAGCTTTGAAATATTCTTCTGAAACTATGTGTTATTTTTTGCTTTTAGTAATCTTAAAACATTAAAGCCATCACCAAAATGTAGCCTTCTCACTATTCATCCTTAACTTTAGAGATGGTTCATGAACAGTTTAAAAAGTACTGGACCCAATACAGGCCATTGAGAAATATTAGTTATGGTAGTTATCTGTAAAAAAAGTGCTCTTTTTTTCCTTTCCAATTATATAAGCCATGAATTCTCAGATTGCTACAGATTTTGAACAGTTTCTAAATAGAAAATATTGGCAAAATGGCAGTTTTTCTAATAAAACTATTTTTATGGAAATAATATACATCAGTTGTCTGGAATCAGTTATGTGACACAAATGGTTACATATAGAAATAATGTGAGGTTGACATTCATATTTGATCTGAACAAAAATTGTGGAAAGCTGTTCATTCAGATTTATACATATTCGTACTGGACTTGAATTTATTAAAAATTCTTCAAAAACCTGGCTGTTTGTTAGAAGTGCATTTTGTCAGTATAAATTTGAACTTTTATTAGAAATAAAGTAATATAATGTGCTGTCAATGTTATCCATGCTAATCTTTTAGATATTATAACTGTGGCTATTTTCAAACATGTGCCATTAAGAAGTACAGTTCTCTGATTTCTGCAATCATTTTTTCCAAATAGCCTAGGTTAATCTGATTATAGGATTAGCCAGATTATTGTAATTATCATAATACATTAGGCAGGTAAACCCCCTCTCTCCCGCTCCCCCCCCCCCCTGTGTGTGTGTATGAATATACAGTGGAACCTTGAGTCACGAACACTTCTGACCGTGACCAAATGGGACGACGGCCAATTTCAGAAAATTTTTGCATCTGGTTGCGAACATATCCTCGGGTGGCGATCAAACACAGCCACAGCGATCTTCCTGTGTCCACACATGTGCAGTCAGTCTTGCTTCCCAGTCATGACCAAATTGGGTTGCGACCAAAGTCCTAGAATGGATTACGGTCATGACTGGAGATTCCACTGTAATGATACATGTTGTATAGGGAAATATTTCTGTAATCTCTAATTTTCAAAGATTGGTTTATATAATCTTGTATCTTTTAACAGTGTTCATGGTGTTATCTTGTTAGAATAATGAAACATTGAAGCAAACTTAAAATTTGTCTAGGTATTATAAAATCCCCAGTGTTCTTGGATGACTGTCTTTTTTTTTTTTAGGACATGTTTTTCTATATTTTTCATAGAATTATCATAGATTAACTGTATCTCCATTTTTTTTAAAAAAAACCATTCATAGACTACTATAATTAATTATAGATCATTGGCTAAAATCACCTTGTGTAGAGTCCAATACTTAATATATTGGGCTACATTAGTTGTGATATAAATAATAGATTATTGTTTAAAATACCATATGTATCCAGTTTCTAAAATCAGATTTGCTGAATCTACTGTAATTCACTTGAATACTCCTTTTAATCATAATTAAAACTTCAGTGGAAATAAGCCCCAGCTTCTTTGTTTTCTAAGTTTCATACCATGATATTAATATACAATTCCAAACATAGTTTGTCTATGAAATAAATAAAGATGGGATAAAAATCTAGTAAATAATAAACTATGAAAGTGTTAATATTTGGTTTAAGCTATGTAGCTGCAGCTGCAATCTTTTATGCCCTTATTTAAGAATATTTCCCTTAAAATTCTTTGGGATGTTCTTCCAGTTAATAATTTAAGCTGTATCACTTAAAATTTACTTAAGCGAATTAAGTATTTTTAAATTTGGTTGAACTAACTCTAATGTAATCTATTTCAGTTCAAATCTGAATATCAACGATGTCCTGGGAAACTACTCGCTTACTCTGATTGATGCATTGGATACCCTAGCAGTGAGTTAAATCTGTTTTTATAATTTCTGAAAGGAAAAACAAGTACTATCAGAAAAATATATATCAAAATTTCAGAAAAAATATCTTCATTAACACAAGTGCCTAATCCCTCAGTTTTGTAATCTTGAGAATTGCTAAAGAATATTTTTCTAGGCCAATATTGACAACAGTCCTGATCTTGCAAGATTATGAGAGGATCCTTTTCTTTAGCCTGTAATTGGAAGGTGGATTTTTTCCCCCATTCATGCTTGGCTTGGGAAGTAGGCTTAAGCAAGAAGAGATTCTTTTCTGCATGCCACAGATTTAAGGAGTAGAGACGTTTGTAGCAATCACATATTTTACAATTCAAAAGTTTTGACACAGAGGTAGTTATTATTATTAGGTAGTTTTTATTTTAATATATTGTTTTTTCTTGTTTTCCTTGCTAGCAGGGATAGGGGAGAAATTATTTCAGTTCATATTTTAAGGTAAAGCTAATCATTTTATATTTCTCAACTAAGGCACATTTAGTATTTTACATTAATAGATTTCCAGGTTTTGTGATGGAGCTATATGAACAAAAATAATACAACAAAATATTTGTCATAAAGAAATGTGTAGTTGTAACAGCAAAACTATGCAGGTGGCCCTTGGCGTTTGTGGTTCCATGGCCCATGACTTTGTTTATCTATGATTGCTAAAAATACAACATATTTTGGAAATTGTGGTAAAAAATTTCAGTTATCTGCAGCTGTTTTTTTTTTTTTTTGTAACAGTCTTCCAATATTTGAGGCACTGTTAACAGAGAAGGGGGGGTCAACCTATTCTCCAAAGCACCTGAGGGCAGGACAGGAAGTAACGGATGGGAGTTTTATCAAAGAGAGATCCAACTTAGAATTAGGGAGAAATTTCCTACAGTAAGAACAATTAATTGGTGGAATGGCTTGCCTCCAGAAGTTTAGGTGCTCCAGGTTTTAAAGAAGAGATTGGACAGCCATTTATGTATAGTGTTTCCTGCTTAAGCAGGGAGTTGGACTAGAAGACCTCCAAGGTTCCTTCCAACTCTACTATGTAATTCTGAAAAAATGACAGGCTTTGCATGTACTGTATACATTTTTTTCAGGGTTTCATTATCTATGGTTCTTTGACTGGAATAAAACCACACATAAGGACCATTTAATTATTAAAGGGAATGTTGTTTATAGAAACATTAAGAAAAATATCACCCAAAGTTCATGTTTTAGGGCAAATGTTTATAACTGCATAATTTTTGTAGGTATGGACTTTTTTTTTTTTTAAAAAAAAAGCATAATGATGCAGAGATTGAAAAAAGAAAGCACTTAAAAGCAGGAATAGTGAATTGAAATTGACAGATTTGTCCAGCTCTTCGATTAAATCATATGGAAATCATTGATTTTATTGCAAGCTGATAATTTGATGTTTTTTTAACATCAATGTTGTTAGTAAGTCTGTTCTAGCTGTATGCCTATCACTAAATATTTTATCACGTTATTAAATACTTTTAAAATACATGTTATGCATTTAATCCTGCTTTCTCCCCCTCTCTCCCTGCCTCTCTCCCCCTCTCTCTCTGCCTCTCTCCCCCTTCACTTCTCTTCTGTCGCTAGTTACAAGTTAAAACAGTTTTTTGTACATTAACACTTGATTTCTCTGTTGTTTTGTTTAACCTAGTGGGTCCACTATTATCTGTAACAGAAATATAGATTGTCTTCGGCTTATGACCAGTTGTTTAATAATGACCATTCAAAGTTATGGCGGAAACAAAAAAGTTACTTATGATCCATGCTCAAAGTTACAACTGCTGCATCACCCCCACAGTCATGTGATTGCATTCCAGGCGTTTGACAACCAGTTCATATTTACGACTGGTTGCATCGTCCCATGGTTATGTGATCGAGTTTTGTGACTTTTTTTTGCCATTTACCACCTAAAAAAAATTCATTGGATAAAGCTGGATTAGGATTTCCTACCACATGGTTTGCTTAATCATGGAATTTGCAGTCATGTGATTCCTTTTATTGCCACCATAAAATAGAGTCCTATCATGTAGTGACTTGACTTAACAAACAAATTCTGGCCTTAATTGTGGTCATAAGAGTGAATTGCTTTTATATTTATAGGACATCAATTACAGACACTTAAATTTCAAATTTAACAATTTTGGTATAAAAATGTGTGGAGAATTTTTTCAGGTCTTTTTTTCTTTTTTTAAAAGGTAATGGGAAATTCTTCAGAATTTCGGAAAGCAGTGAAGCTTGTGATAGACACAGTAACATTTGACACAGATTCAACTGTCCAAGTCTTTGAGGCAACAATTAGGTAGGATGTTGCTGAAATTTGACAACACTGAATGTGAATAATACATTCAAGAAACTCTGAAACAAAATTTACTCTGCTTGCTGTCTAACTGATGAAATTTATATTATCAATGTCTTAAAATGATATATTTAAAGCAATTCATATTATGGTTCAGTAACTTGGGTGTATAATTAATAGTTTATAAATTACAATTTAAGACTAGTTCTTTTAATGCAGCTACTCATTAAAATCATAATAAATTCTTGCTCTCCTATTTGACCCGGTTTTATCCAATAAAATGATAAATATTCCACCTGGCAATTATGAAATGCAGGATTAAGGGACAAAGTCAGAACTTTATGATTAAGAAATACTTGTTTTGAATGGATTTAAATCTCCTAGAATTCATGAATTACATTCGTAAATACTGAAGGACCTTGCTGAACTGCCTGTAATCTTTGAGAAATTTTGAAGAATGAGCAAAGGCAATGTAATTCTTCACCTTTAAAAAGGAGATAAGGAAACTGAATAATTATTATTGTAGATGAAACAATATCTGGTCAGATTTATTAGGAAGCTTTAAATTGAATCTTGAAAGGATAGAAGTAGAAACCCTGAGGTATGCATCACCGATAAACACTTGTATTTTAGAAAGTGAAATCTGAAATGTCATTTTTAAACCACTCCCCCCAAAAAAGTAAAGTAAAAAAAGAACATGGACTCATAAAGCATGAACCGTGAATGCTACAATTTGTCAGACAAAATAAAAGGGGAGAGAAATTGCACTGCGATTAAAAATATTGATTCTCAGAAATATACATTAATGAACATGTAATGCTGGCAAGAACATTTATGTTACAAATAAGAGGAACAAATGAAAACAATACTGTATTATCTCTTATCACTTTCCCATTCCAAGAAGATGTAAGTTCTTCCAAAACCAACTTGCAGTTCTTTCAAAAAGCTATCTTTTGTAGCAATGTAAGTCTTCAATTGTTCTGACATAAGTTAGAGCCAGTTCTATCAAACTTTATCTTTCTAGGAGATTCCTGATTTGTTTCATGCTCTTTCAGAGATTAGAGAAAGACACAATAACTTTTAGGGTATTTTTATTGCTTTATTATGCTTTTCTGCCTTTAAAAACATCTTATTGTTGTGTTGAGTCTGCTGATATAGACTGTACATACTTTGCCTGATTGCTAATATGTGTGGTTATAAGGGTGATCATAATTCTGTTATTTCTGTTGCTATAATATTCACATATATTGTCTCATTTAAAATAATAACCAATATAATTTCTTTTAGGGTTTTGGGAAGTCTGCTTTCAGCCCACATAATAATTACAGATACAAGACAGCCTTTTGGTGATATGACTATTAAGGGATATGATGATGAACTGTTGCATATGGCTCATGACCTGGCAGTAAGGTTATTACCTGCCTTTGAGAATACCAAAACTGGAATTCCTTATCCAAGGGTATGTGTACAACAATTGCCAATTTTCAGGCAAAGGAAATTCTTTTGAAGTCTTTTAATCCAAGGTGTAACATGTTAAATATTTGAATTTAACTTTGCCTTTAAAAATGTTCCCGGTGTATACTTTTTTCTCTTAGTGCTATTTACAAGCTCAAGCTGAATATGCCATTGCCATTGTTTAAATATATTTTGGAAATGAGATTCTGTAGTAAATATACTGAATTAATTGCTGTTTCCTCAAGGATTTCAGTGTTCTGATTTCTTGATGGCTAAATGCTGACATGGTCTAGATATGCCTTTAAGATAGTTTCTATGTGGAATATGATGCAAGTTTGTGACAGAACACTGATGAAATCTCTATCACTAACTTTGAAACAGTAAAACAGCTGCTTATTCCTTAGTAAGCTTGCTTATAAACCTTCATATCTTTGCAGGTGAACTTAAGGACAGGAGTTCCTTCTGGGAGTAATAATGAGACTTGCACTGCAGGGGCTGGATCATTACTGGTGGAATTCGGAATTCTTAGTCGGCTTCTTGGGGATTCAACTTTTGAGTGGGTTGCCCGTCGAGCTGTAAAAGCCCTCTGGAACTTAAGGAGCAATGACACTGGGTTACTAGGTACTTTATCTTTTTTCCTGGATACCATTCATATCACTTTTTGGTTTGTATTCTTGTTCTGATAGCTGATCCTTTGTATTCATATCAATATGAGAGCAGAATCTTTCACCATTGAATTAACTAGATCTCTAGACAATTCCAATTCCTTGGGAATATTAAATTAATCATTATAGCATGTGCTCTCCTTTATCTTATATATTACTAGGTTGAAAATAGTTCTAATCAAATGGAACCTCTAATCAAATGGAATAAGTTCCTGTGATTTGTATTTTTCATTTATTTGCCTTGGATTCAGAATATGGATTTAGCCCAACTGTCAGTTAATGCTAACAAACATTCAATATGATAACAGACCTTCAAAGTAAAAGATTTACTTCAGAGTATGATTTGTCCTTTTTCATATATGTGTAATCTGATTTACACTGTTGAGTGTTATTATGTACTGATCTTCAGCGGCAATACAAATTATAATTACTTTAAGAAATACACAGGGTAGAAAATACTCTTTCTACTTAAGCAACATCTAGAAAAGAAGGAAATGTGAGACATGGAGAGAGTTGTTTTTTTGTCTTAAACACAGAGACTCATTTAACTTAGCAATATGCCAGATGAGAACTATCTTTTCCTGTCAGAACAGCTCATAGGTGCAAAGAGGTGATGCAATCATCAGCAATTCTTAACTGTCCATCCTGATTTAGATAGCTGATAAACAGCTCATCTAGTTCTGAAGACTTTTGTGACTCATTGTTGCAAGTAACGAAAAAGCCAGTGGGTTTTTATGCTCTGGGATCACCTAAGCTATATGACAAGGCGTGTATACAACCCATTCCTTAGGTCTGGTTGCTATAAATGAGCCACAGAGAATCATGCAATAGAAAGTAAACCATAGACATGTAGAATGTTCTGAAATACACATCTAAAGCTAGAACTATATGGTTCCTAGTTCTCAGCAAATCATATTTTCTGTCTTAAATTGATGGATTGATAAATCAAATTAAATGTAAAGGTTTCTAATTAGATTGTTTTTTTTTAAAGCCTCGTGAATAATAGGCTTTATAATAGGCTCTAAATAATAGGCTTTCTACCCATCTATATCCATTGGCTAAAGCAGTGATCACCAACTGGTGGTCCATGGCGCGCAAGAAAATGTCGGTGGTCCACAGAATTATTATTTTTTTGCATTTTTGTATTGCACTAAATTGGGTCCTCAAACTATGGCCCCTGGGCAGGTTACGTGCAGTCAATGTTTGTGTTGATGCAGAGAGTCTCCCTCTTCGGGGTCTTTGTGTGGGTTGGAGGGGGGGCAGAAATTCTGACTTGGGAGCTGCTTCAGCCTCCTAGTACAGGGCTTTGGGCAAAGGCTAGACGGAAGTGCCGCTGGTGGCGAAGAGCCAGAGGGCATTGTTCCAGTGGGAGTGCATCATAGCCTGGAACTGGCTGACCATCTCAGCCCAGCTGAGCCTCCAGGCTCCGGTCCAGTCTTGCACTGGTCTTCCCTTTGCTTGGAAAGCCTATGCTTGTAGTAATCAGTGAGGTGCTTCTGTTGAGCCTCCTTCTCAGTCAGATCCAATTTGAACTGAGCCAGCTGTTTTGCCAACTCTTTCTCGTGATGGCTGCGTAGCTCCAACAACTGCTTCCTCTAGGGGCCCTAAGGAGTCCTGGTGGGCAGGCAAGGAGGGGCTGGGGGGAGGGGCAAATAGAAGTTGGTGAGGTGTTCCTTGGTGTGACATTGAGTTGGCCACACCCACCCAGTCACATGACCACCTAGTCACGTCCACTAGCTGGCCATTAGGCAGATCATATTAATGGTCCGCAGGATTTAAAATTATGAATTTAGTAGTCCCTGAGGTCCGAAAAGTTGGTGACTCCTGGGCTAAAGGAAGGTTCTGTGATTGTATAGAAGCTTTTCTAAGTTGATATCGAATGGAAATCTTTTTAAATGATGTATTGCCTTTCCTTCCCAGGAGGTTGAGATGTGCGTGATTGACTGTAAAGAACTGTAGAAGGAAGAATTGTCTATCTGTACATGGAAGCTTCTGCTGACTTAGATAATTTATCAATGGAGCGGACAAATTAGATGTAGTCCAATGTTAGTGCAGCTTTGAATTTGGTTTTATCTTCATTTTCTGATATTATTGGTAATTGTACAGATCAAAAATCTCTAGTGTGATGTAATAGATGTATGTGATGTTATAGATGTGCCTGCTAGATTTGCTGCTTATGTCCAAGAATACTTTCTGTAAGTTCTTCTCCTTTACTTTAAAGCAAAACATATAAAACAGCCATAACTCATTTATTCTCTTGTGAAATAATATTTGTGTTTATTATTATTACTATTGATGCTGCATAAATATATTAAGAAGATTAGATTACATTCTTTATGTGGTGAATTATCTGCAAATTTTAATCTAAAATAATAAACTCATAATTGTCTTTCAGAGTCACAGATAAATATATTAATAAAGTATATGGATTGTTATTTGGTCATATATAACACACTTCATACATTTAAGTAAAGTGAATAAGGTGTTTACTTATCCAAAAGTATTCATATTTGAATATTTTGTATCTTGTAATTTTACTGTACTCAAAATTATGCTTGTTTTAAATGTTTAGGTCCTGTGTGAATGTTCCATAAATAGATGTTCTTTAATTTAGTATTATTGTACAAATACAGGAATTTTATTGTCCCCTGATTAATTGGATTATGATTCAGATATGTGCATTTACATTTAAATAATATTTTCCTTTCTCTTTCTCTTTTCTTACTCCACAGGTAATGTTGTGAATATTCAAACTGGCCATTGGGTGGGAAAACAAAGTGGTTTAGGAGCAGGCTTAGATTCATTTTATGAGTATCTTTTGAAATCATACATCCTCTTTGGAGAAAAAGAAGATTTAGAGATGTTCAATGATGTTTATCGGAGTATTCAGAACTACTTAAGGCGAGGGTATGTGAATTATGGATCTGTTTTTAAGTTATTATAGCACTTTGGAGAGCCAGTTTAATGTAGTGGCTAAGATATCAAACTAGAAACTAGGAAATCATGCATTCTAGTCCTACCTTAGGTACGAATTCAACTGGGTGGTCTCAAGCCTGTTACTCACTTTTGGAAGAAAATAATAACTTGCGTAACAACTTGCATAAATCTTGCCAAGAGAACCGTGAGGACTACTCAAGTTACCAAGAGCCAACAATAATGATTTGAAGGCAATAAATAAATCACCATTGAGTGACAGAAAATATGAAATGGGTTCATTCCTTCATGTTATAAGTAGTCAAGTTAACTATTTGTTCAGTGACCAAAGTTACAGTGATACTGACTGAATGGTATTTATATATGGTCTTCAAAGTTATAGAGGTTGCAGCACTCCAGTGGTCACATGATCAAAGATTAGGTCTTGGCAGCTGCCTACACTTTACAAACAGGAAAGCGCTTCAACCTATCCATCACTCCCCCATCTGTACCCTTTTGGTCCCAAAAATTGGTGGCCCCTGCCACCCTTTACTCTTCTGACCCCACTGTCATCTTCTTACTCCAGTTTTTGACAAAATGGCTATCCTGGTTCTTTGCTAGGCAGCTGCTGGCCACCCAAGGCTTTCTGATTGAGGTTGCACATGGTGGTTTCCTCAAGAGATCTCAGGAAAAAGACCTCATGTGACCCATGCCTCGTTAAGGGCAGCAGCAGGGGGAATAAGAAGCTGGTAAAAGCCAGCTGGAATGGTGGAGTACAAGGCAGCTGGGAACTTGGAGTGTTGTGTGGGGCTGCAACTGGGCCAGGTTGGGGCTTCTTGAGGTGGTTGCAGCTTCAAACCATGTTATGGTGAACCAGACTGGGCTGTCTGGTTCCATGTCATGCTGCTTGGCTAGGTTGGGGGGGGGGGGGTGCTGTAGCCTCAGGTGTCTTGGGCTTCTGGAAGGAGCCATAAAACCACTGAACTTCAGCATGGCAAACAGCCCTAGAATTGTGTGATCCTGGAGCTGTTTGCCTTTTGCAATATTTTTTTTTAAATTGTGAGTTAATTTTTCCTTCCAAACCATAATTTTTTTGCCCTTGCCTCTTATTGATATTACATCCCTACAGTTTTTGTAGACACATTACATTATACATGTAATAAAATGTAGCTTTGAGTCAGAAAAAAAAATGTCCGTACTTAGTAAGGATACTAATACTTAGTAAATATACTAATATTTGTTGGGCTCTTAATTGTTCTCATCATTTCTTGCCCTGTATCAAGTTAACAGATAAAGTACATCTCTAGGGTTGGAGCTGTGTTGGATACTATTAATACTGTATCTGTTATGTAACATATACTTTGATTTTAATGATGCTCAATATTTATTACAATTTTTGCTATAATCCTTGCATTGAGTGGTAGAGAATTAAAAGAAATACCGTTTGATAACTTCTTCAAACTATTGAATATGTATGCTTGTTGATATAGCGCCTTAGGTTAGGACTTGATGTCCAGTTATCCAATTTTCAGAATGGAAATTTTAATACCTGTTAGGACTATTTATTAATTGCACTAGCAACAATAATAGTAATTTAACTTGCATGCCACCTGACTATCATTGATTCTGGGTGGCTCACAAGAATCAAAAAAATTAAAATCAAAACATAAAAGATGAACATTAAAAGATGACATTCAGATTCATATGAAAAATGAGGTCACTCACTCCTTCTGTATGATTTCTGGGTAATTTTTCTCTGTAAAGATTGCATGCTGTTTGATCATAGTACCGTATATACTCGGGTATAAGCCGAGTTTTTCAGCCCATTTTTTGTGCTGAAAAAATCCCCCTCGGCTTATACTCGAGTCAGATTCCCCTCTGAAAAAAAAAAATGGTGTGGAGCTCCGGAGCTGGGCAGGCGCTTCCCTGCTTCCGTGTTTCCTTTGCAACTTTTAAGCATGGGGGTAATCGGAAGCAGAAAAGTTCTTGCATGAGGATATATTTTTTCTTTTTTTAACTGTTTTTAGGGGGGGGGGAACCCACCGTCATGTGAGAATGCTCAGACATGAAATCTATCCGCCCGAAAATAAGTGTGTGTGTGTGGGGGGGAATTTTAACAGAGGGAAGATGTAGGGAGAAGGCAAAAGCGACGGAAGATCCTTCACAGGAAACTGAGGGGGAGACTCACCATTGGTCCAGATGAGCCCCCTTCCCCGCCCCTAAGGAAGCAGAGGCAGCCAGCAAGGGCAGGCAAGCCCTGCTTCACAGACCCCGTCCGTCCTCACTCCCACCCACCCAAAGCCACGAAGTCCCCCAATCGCGCAGCCCAGAATCGCCCTCCCCTCAGGGGGCAGCAACGACGCCCGGTTTTTCCCGAGACAAGAAGCTCCGCCGTGCAATGAAAGCGCCCTGGCTCTAGGCTCAGAAAACAACGCGAGCCGAGGTCGCTTTGGCTCCGCTCAGCTTCTCCAACATCCGGCACCGCTCTGTTCTATGTGCCGGGCCCGGCAAGTCCGAGCAGCCAGGGCGTGGAGCGGGACGGCGCTGGGACATCATTGGCTGCTTCTTTCGCAGCACGGGAGGCCTCCCCGGCTGGCCAGCTGCTCTCCTCCTTCTCTGCCTGTTTGTTCTGTGTGACCGAGGAGGAGGAGACCGGCCGGCTGGTTGGGGAGGCTTTCTGCGCCGAGGAGGCGGCTGCTGGTGTCCGGCTTTGCTCCGCTTCTCCGATGGTCTGGCGCGGCCCTGTTCTTTACTTGGCAGCCGGGCGCCGCACGGCGCCCACGGCGGCAACAGGCAGTTCCGCCCGGGCTCCGCTCAGGTGTCCGGCTGGGGCTGTTGGGAGTTGCTGCCGCCGGTGCGGCCCCAGTCCCGCGTCGCCTCGGGAAGGGAAAGGCAGAGAAGGGAGAGGTGACACGGGACTGGGGCCGCACCGGCGGCAGCAACTCCCAACAGCCCTAGCCGGGAAGGGAAAGGCAAAAGCGCTTTTGCCTTTCCCTTCCCGAGGCGACGCGGGACTGGGGCCGCACCGGCGGCAGCAACTCCCAACAGCCCCAGCCGGGAAGGGAAAGGCAAAAGCGCTTTGCCTTTCCCTTCCCGAGGCGACGCCGGGCACCTGAGCGGAGCCGGGCGGAACTGCCTGTTGCCGCCCTGGGCGCCGTTGTGGGCGCCCGGCTGCCCAAGTAAAGAACAGGGCGCGCCGGACAATCGGAGAAGCGGAGCAAAGCCGGACACCAGCAGCCGCCTCCCTCGGCGCAGAAAGCCTCCCCCAACCAGCCGGCCGGTCTCCTCCTCGGTCACACAGAACAAACAGGCAGAGAAGGAGGAGAGCAGCTGGCCAGCCGGGGGAGGCCTCCCGTGCTGCGAAAGAGGCAGCCAATGATGTCCGGCGCCGTCCCGCTCCACGCCCTGGCTGCTCGGACTTGCCGGGCCCGGCACATAGAACAGGGCAGTGCCGGATGTTGGAGAAGCCGAGCGGAGCCGAAGTGACCTCGGCTCGCGTTGTTTTCTGAGCCTAGAGCCAGGGCGCTTTCATTGCACGGCGGAGCTTCTTGTCTCGGGAAAAACCGGGTGTCGTTGCTGCCCCCTGAGGGAGGGCGATTCTGGGCTGCGCGATTGGGGACTTCGTGGCTTTGGGTGGGTGGAAGTGAGGACGGACGAGTCTGTGAAGCGGGGCTTGCCTGCCCTTGCTGGCTGCCTCTGCTTCCTTAGGGGCGGGAAGGGGCTCATCTGGACCAAGGGTGATCTCCCCCTCAGTTTCCCTGAAGGATCTTCTGTCGCTTTTGCCTTCTCCCCTACATCTCCGCTCAGGTGTCCGGCTGGGGCTGTTGGGAGTTGCTGCCGCCAGTGCGGCTCCGGTCCCAGCGTTGCCTTGGGAAGGGTGGGGCAAAACCAGGAGCCGCTGAGCCTGAGCCTCCGGTGCTGCTGTTGCGCAGCTGCCGCGGCTCTTCCTTTTTGCCTTTCCCTTCCCGAGGCGACGGGGACGGGGCCGCGCCGGCGGTAGCGACTCCTGAGTCAGGGGGCCTCCGAGGGAGGGGAAGAGAGTGACTCCTGCCTCCCGCTGTCATCATCATCTTCTTCTTTTGGGTTAGTGAATCAATTAAACCTTTCATGATAGTGAGATCGTTTCCCAAATTAATTATTTTTATTTTTGAAATTTACCAGTAGCTGCTGCATTTCCCACCCTCAGCTTATACTCGAGTCAATAAGTTTTCCCAGTTTTTTTGTGTAAAATTGGGTGCCTCGGCTTATATTCGGGTCGACTTATACTCGAGTATATATGGTAATTAAAATTATGAATAATTCAAATAATTGTTCCTTGCTTGCCCTCAAATATTGATATGAAATATTGTACATCATTTTTCATAGGAGGGAAGCCTGCAATGAAGGTGAAGGAGACCCACCTCTTTACGTTAATGTTAATATGTTTAGCGGCCAGCTGATGAACACCTGGATTGATTCTCTTCAAGCTTTTTTTCCTGGACTTCAGGTATTTCTTCTGTGGTGGAGAGAAAATAGGAAATTTGAAATATATGTATGGTACTACATCAAGAATTCCCAATTGGTATGGAAGTGGCTGGGACTTGATTAGAACAGACTACAAGCTTGTGTGGGGAAGAGAATCAGAAGTCCATTTTTTTAACTAATACTTCGAAGCCCTAGTTCTCCCTAGGGAATGTCATGGCTCTTCCCACCAAATTCTTTAATTTGGGGGATGCTTTACCCCTCATCAATGCAAATGAATTATGATATTTCTTTGTTTATTTACATAAAGAAAATAACATATGGTTGTCTCAGATTGTCTAATGGGTACAATGGTGCTTTCTTGCATTAGGATGTTATAATTTCTGAGTCACAATAAGTATGGTGCATTCCATCTTTATAAAATCAACTATTAAATATAATGTAGAATGTTTCATTTTTGTTATTTTGCTTCAGGTTTTAATAGGTGATGTAGAAGATGCCATTTGCCTTCATGCATTTTATTATGCAATATGGAAACGATATGGTGCTCTTCCAGAGAGATATAATTGGCAGTTACAAGCACCTGATGTTCTCTTTTATCCTCTAAGGCCTGAATTAGTAGAATCTACATATCTCCTGTATCAGGTATTTAAGTTTTTTTTTCAAAGCATGATTTTGAAATACAGTAAGTCCTTCATTAAATATATAAGTGTGTATTATTTTTACTGCTGAGGTGTGACCTTGCATATTTTAGAATTGGTTCTCAGCTGCTGTTTTTTTTTTAAAGCAGAGGTGGTATTCAGCAGGTTCTGACCAGTTCTGGAGAACCGGCAGCAGAAATTTTGACAGACATGATATTCTTCCAATTAAAATCGGAATTCCGAATTTTTTTGGGAATTGCCCCCCTTCCCCCCTTCTTCTCCTCCTTCCCCTCCCCTCGGAGGCCCGAGTCAGGAGTTGCTACCGCCGGCGCGGCTCTGCGTGGCTCCAGTCCCGCGTTGCCTCAGGAAGGAAAGGCAAAAAGGAAGAGCCGCGGCGGCGCTTGCAACGGCAGCAGCGGCTCCTGGTTTTGCCTTTTCCTTCCCGAGGCAACGCGGGACTGGAGCCTCGCGGAGCCGCGCCGGCGGTAGCAACTCCTGACAGCCCCAGCCGGATACCTGAGCGGAGCCCGGGCGGGCGGGCGGTGCGAGCGGAGCCCGGGCGGGCGGTGCGAGCGGAGCCCGGGCGGGCGGTGCGAGCGGAGCCCGGGCGGGCGGTGCGAGCGGAGCCCGGGTGGGTGGGCGGTGCGAGCGGAGGCCGCTGAGCGGCAGGAAAAGGGAGCTGGGCAGCGATTTCTTGGCGCGCGGTGGGGGGTCTCTTTTGGCCGGCCCCGATTTTTTTTTTCAGAGGGGAATATCATGCCTGTTTTGAGTAGTTCGGAGAACCGGCAAATACCACCTCTGACTGGAGATTTTACAGTATCCTTCCCCTGCCACGCCTACCAAGCCACACCCACAGAACCGGTAGTAAAAAAATTTGAATCCCACCACTGAAAAAAAGGATTCAAGTCTTTGTTATACCAGAATAGACCAACACATGAAAATAATGTATAGAGATTTAGGAATTTCAACATGAAGCCTTTCTGTATTGATAGGTCTGTGATCTGTGGATTAGACCCTTATCCCTCCTGGTTAGTGAAAGATGCTAGGACAAGGATGGGAGGCTAGCAGGGGCTGATGGAAAATATATCCTTAAGAGGGTAGTTCTCCTGCTCTAAAATAGGAGATAGTGTAGATCATCAAGAAAAATTGTGTGGCCCGACTAGTTTGGATAATTATCAACCAGTATCCAATCTTCTCTTTTTTAGGAAAGATTGCCGAGCAGGTTGCAGAAAGTCCTGGATTAGATGGATTATTTTTAGTTGAGATTCAGGCATGGGTGTGAATCTGAAACCATGTTCTTTTCCTTTTCCTTCCCGAGGCAACGCGGGAAGGAAAATGAACTTTAATTGGACGAGGACAGTGTGAATTCAACTCTCCTGTTAGACTTTTCAGTGGTTTTTGATACCACTGACCACAATATCCTTTTGAATGCCCTTAAACTGAAAGGGTTGAAAGTGGCTGGCACTCTATTATTACCAAAGATGTTCCAGTGAATCATTTTGGAGGCTGTGTTATGGTATTGTTTATAATAAGTTTGTGCAATTTTTTTTTGCACGAACTGAATATATGTTCTACTGTTTCTTCAGCTTCGTTGAACAGTCTGAACTTCGAATCATTTGGTGATTTTAAGTTTTGGCCTTGATTGCATTAGTTCATATAGCTTGTTCTTGCACAGTCAAAATCAAGCTTCATTTTCCTTTTTTAATGTTATTGTTATCATATAACACAATTTCTTACATTTATTTCCTTTATTTCATTAGGCCACAAAGAACCCTTTTTATCTTCATGTAGGAATGGATATTCTTCAGAGTCTAGAGAAGTATACTAAAGCAAAGTAAGCTTTCATTATAAATTAATAAATCTTTGCTAAACTGAACTGTGTTGCTGTACATAATTCAAACATATATACCTTCTTAATGTTGACTTAACAATTGAAGTTGAAATCCCATGTGTGCTTACATAAAATAAGTCCTACTAATTTAATATTGAGTGAATATGTAGAATTGCGTAAGTGTTTTATTAGAAACACTAATAGGTGTGCTTGGAACTGTGTTTTAAATAGTTCTAATCATTTAACAATTAAATTATAAATTTATTTATTTTTTGTATTTTGTTTTGTCTAATAATCAACATTCCCGAGGCAACTTGAATGTGTAAAATAGATCAGTTGCATTGATTAGATTTTCCAGCTGTAATTTTGTGGCTAACTTTGGGCCATTGGAAATAACTCTGGTTGAATTATTAGAGTTGTTTGCATGTACTTCTATGTTTCACCAGAGAATATGAAGTTTTGTGAGATTTATGTTCATTTTTTCCCAACTTGATTAGAAAGTATTGCTACTGTGTCATACAGCTGGATTTCTGAGAAAAACAAAAAATGTTTCAGTTGTTACAGTATCTCTGTTCTCAAAAGAGGCAATAGTTCTGTTTCTTTTCTTTGTTGAATCTCTGGTCTGACTTTGTAAAATTATAGTTTCAGAGCTAAGTGGAGAAAAACTATGCTACATAAATTGCAAGCTCTTCATAAAACAACCAGCTTAATTCCTTAGAGCTTTCCTATGATTGAAGCTAAAAGGGGGATGAAAAGTGTTCAATTCTGTTTTTCAGATGTGGTTATGCTACTCTTCACCATGTTATAGAGAAATCCAAAGAAGATCGGATGGAAAGTTTTTTTCTCAGTGAAACATGTAAATATTTGTTTTTGGTATGTATCTTCATAGGAGCACTTTTTCTTTAAAGCACACTTTATTTACTAGAACTGCAATTAGGAACACATTTTTGTTACAGTAAAATAAAGTTTAATATTTCTACGTATTTTAAGTATGTTGTTATTAAGATGGTAAATCAAGAATGTCCGTCGTAAATACTTTAATGGAACTTTGCTGTGTGATATATACTATTACTTGAGGTATATTCCCTCCATTCAAGAACCAGGGAACATTACAACTGACCAATGCCCTGTACATCCCATATCTGGAACTGTATCCTGATTGTAGAGGATCCAGACAATTTGTTTTGTATAACACCCCTGCACCTACTCTCTACCCATTTTCTTTAAAACCTTTTCTAAAAAGGGAAGGTTGACATGGCTGAATAGAGAGATGACTCTTCAATTACGGGGATACATTCTCACAAATCCAGGCAATCATACCACTCCTTTTGTCTGGAAAAAAAAAACCACAGAGGGTAAGTGGCTGAGCTCACAATGGAGAAGTCTGTTCTTTTCATCAGGTTCCTTGAATCCTGGTCACCTCACAAGATTCTGCTCGAATTACTTACTTGACTTAGAACTACACTAATGATAATAATGTGATAATAATGCTACAACATACCTCATAAATAATATACATCAAGTAATAGCGTATATCTATTTTTTAGATTACTCTGTAATCCTTGACACCATTGCCCATGGTATCCATCTGGAGGTGTAAAAAAATTTGAGTGTTGGGGCTGTGTTCAATAGTTCCTTTGAAAATTGGTGGTTCTAATTGATATTGGTATGAGAACTAATTGATCCCATGGCTCCCTGGATATTGAGTACCACAGTGCTTGGCACTAATGCAAGTGTTGCTTAACGTTTTTATAAAATCTCTGGGAAATGTAAACTGTTTATTTAGGGGTGAGATCACATGACTATGAAGATATCTGTATCTACTTTTAAGCTAAACAAGAGTTGCTAAGGTTATTCTGCTCTACTGTTTCGAAGCTGCAAAGTTCTGGATAGGACAAAACAGGCTATAATTGAATCCCAGTAACAACACATGCTGGTTGTTTTCTGAGAAGACAGCTAGTTGTGACAAATTGAGAGCAGGAAGTGACTTTGAAAATGGGTAGTTTCAGTCGTTTCTCCCTGAGGAATACGCTGGCGCCTGTATTATGTACTGCATCTGCAGCCCTATCTTCTCACAAAGCAATCAAAAAATCTTTGAAATAATATTTGGAGGTAAAGAGCCATTTTGTTTTTAATTCCTGTGTTTTGCTATTTCTTACTTATTACAATATTATTATAAGGCATCATAAAATATTTATGAGTTTTTGATCTCCTGCAGTCTCTGGAGTGAAGTGAGATATAAATATTAAAAAATAATGTTATTTCCCCACTTGGAGTATTACATTTATATATTCTGAATTTCTTAAATTTCAGCTGTTTGATGAAGAAAATCCTGTGCACAAATCAGGCAATAAGTACATGTTTACCACAGAAGGACACATAGTATCACTGGATAAGCGCCTTCGTGTTTCAGTAGGGCAAAATACCTCCCCTGAGGAGCAGAAGAACCCTGGAAAGATAAAGCCGAATGAACTAAAAGCAAATAACTCCGTTTCTAATGTAAGTATAGGCCAGTGTCTTACATAGTTTGAATCTAGAAGTTTGGTACAGCAGTTGTCTGACAAACTGTTTAATAGGCCTAAATATATTCTCTCTCTTCCATTGATAGTGCCAGATACAGTGTGAAAGAGTTAGGATAATGAAATCACAAATTGATGGAATTGTAAGGATATACTTGAAGCTTAATTCTTTGTAGAATAAGACACTATCTTGATCACTAAGTATTCCATCTTTATGCATACTATATATGGTATTCAAGACAGAGTGGTATCGTGGTTAGACGTCAGCCAGAAGCTGATTTGGTGACTGGAATTAGTCATTTTAACCCACTTCACCAGGTGGTTATTGTAGGAAATGTTACATATTCTGCCTGCATAAATTGGTGCAATAGAAACAACTACTCCAAGATATGTTAAATAAGCTATAAAATTCCATAGTAGCCCCAGCAGGTTTTCCATTATTTTAGCATACAAATTCAATATTGTGCATGCTTTGTGATTATTTAAGATTCTGGATTCACAGCAGCCTTTTGCTCTTTGTAAAGTGACCCGAGCTTCTTCACACTTGTGGAAATTTGCAAAAAGAGGCTGCTTTAATGAATAGTGAAAAAGGGGAGTATTTGCATAAAGGGTGAAGTACTTCTTTAGAATCATTCTTAAAGCATGCATAGTTCAAATATATTCTTATTTTGGCTTGAAATACCTGCAGTATTTATGTTCATGGGTAGTCTAAGCTTCACCATTGTATCCTGAGGACTGTAGTTGCAAATCTCCAGTTTTTCATTGCAAGACTGAAAGGAAAGCACTCTGTCTCTATTTTCATTAATTAATTTCAATTATTATTCTTTCCTTTCATACTTTTTGGGAGTTCAGCTCCCAATACGGTGCTCAAAATGCTAAAGCAACTTTTCCCCTGACTAAATTGTCTGCCTTAATGTAGGCACAAAAAATACATTCTGCTATTTTCTAGTTGAATTTTAAATATATATTTTTAGGAAAATGGGAAACACATATACTTTTTCAGGGGAGAGAAATAATATCTGAACAAACTAGAGATGAGCAGATTAGTTAGTATTCAACAAGTATAGCTGTGTTTAACTATTTTCTTTCTATATTGATATATAATTCATAAGCAATACATTGAATTGATTATTGTTCTAGATCATTTCAGTTAAATAACATTTATTCCTTGTGAAAATCAGTGTAATTCATTTTGTGTTGTTTCAGAGGTAAACTTTTCAGTATTGTGGACTGTTTATCTGCTCAATTTCTAAAGATGAAGGTTTCTAACCTCAAAATATAAAATATCTGCATCTTTGTAATTTTTGGGCACAAAGCCTTATGACAAGCAGTACTTGAGCATCTTGACTTTTTTAGGGAAATTCTTTTTTGACAATATGGTTTTTTGCCAAAGCGAACTTTAGAAAATATGAATATCTCCAATTTCAACTTAAACAAATATCTATTTACAGTGTAACAGAGTACCAGACGAGAGAAGATACCTGCTGCCTTTGAAGAGCATTTATATGAGACAGATAGATCAGATGGTGGGTTTGATCTGAACAGCTGTGAAATAATGCTAAGAAGATGCAAGACAACATCTTATTTGAAAATTATGATCCTCTTGAACTACAAGGCTAACAGCAAGTGCAGGTGCTTAAGTAGTCCCTCATTGTAATGAGAGTTTGATCTCATATTGAAAAGAGCATTCCATGTTAGATTGAAGTTACTGTAACTGAAATGGAGTAAAACATGGCACAACACAAACTTAAGATCTCATGCATCAAACTTCAGAGCTCATATTGCTGATAGTTAAAGTTACTTTAGTGGCTTGCACCTAAAATGCTGCCTTGCTATCACTTATTTGTCTTCCAAAAGAGAACATTTGGAAAGAACTTGCAACTTAAAATATATTTCTTTTAGAAAAAAGGTGGTCAGAGGAACAAAAGGGAATGTGCAATGACTTCCACCAAGTTGAAAGGTTTCACAAGCAATAAATAGTACTAATTATTGCTCAGGTAGGAAAATGGCTATAGGTTCTGGTTTACCTAAGATATCTTGCTAAATATATCATAATTGAAGCACAGCTTGCATACCAGCCAAGCTATTGCAGGATTATGTTCAGGACTAACATCATATTGGTTGATGTTGCAAACAGTGTTCTTAATTTGAATTGCACATCTAAGGGTGTATGGAGTTTACTAGTTTCTGAAACCGGTATTTTTCTTTTCTTTTTTTTTAATGTGCCTTCTGGTAGATAAAAATGCAAAAAAAAAAAAAAGCAAAAGCCATTCAGTTTTGTTCACTGAGTGGCCTTGCATTGCTGATTTGAAGAATATTGCTATGTTTTTATGTTTTGTATTTATTCTTTCATGCCTTTCCTAAAAATCAACCTGAATTAATATAAAATTGAAGTATTCACATTCCATGCAGTCCTAATATGCAAGCTATTGGAACTAGTGCCTTGTTACTTTGTGACTCAGAACAGAACCGAAGAGTTTAGCTCAGTCTTTCCTAAAGCAATTTTAGATTAATTGTATTCCAAAACTTAATTAGCTTCAGAAAGAATATTTGTGAGTTGTATATTTTTCAGACTCATTTTGAACTGAGTATTTTACATAAGATTGTAACCTTTACTCTGGACAAGTATTTTTAGTTTGGAGGACATGGAGAGGAACCAATTCTGTAAGAGGTTCCAACGTTTAATTTCAACTTTAATAATTGTGACAAGAGTTTTCATTTGTCTGAAGGTGATTGTATTGGTGAGTCATTTTTAAGAAGGGCTGAAAGAACCAAAATGTCTATGGTCAAAGGCTTTATGTATTTTTGAGGAGTAAAATATCTCCTGTTCTCCATCACCATCCCCAAATTATTCTTAGTGGCTAGGAGAGTTTAAAAAATATCTACCTTCCTATAATTATAGAACACAGCTTTATCATTCTTGAAGATTATCTCTCAGTAGACTGAAGCATGATTATTATTTCTCATCAAAGGATAAACTTGGCTTAAATTCCTAATCCAGAAGCAAGTTAACTTAGATCACAACTTAAATATTTTACAACATTTAAATATTCTTTTTATTACGTAATGCAATCTTATTATTTATAAAATATATTTTGTGTTATAAATCACATTTTAAATTAATCAGATAACATTGCAAATAATTAAGGCTTGCTAAATCTCTTTGGCAAACAATAAATCTCAGGGATCTCAAGGTAGGGTTCTGTTTGCCAAATAGATTTTGTTTCTCCCTAAAAGTTATTTTCCTGTTTCACAATTGTTCTTTTTTTTAAAAAAAAAAAGTAGGCAAATCAGAATCGACAGAGAACAAAATTCTGTGAAAAACGAAGCAGTCGTTGTGACTGAGTCTAGATCTAAATTGTCTCCCTCCTTCCAAAACTATCCCTAGAATGTTTGACTTAAGTACTGATTTAGAAGCCAAACATTTTTGCTGGTATGTCCAAAGTGTATTAGGACAGTGTAGTCGGTAAAAAGTGAAGAGACCATTAATTAGTTATTTAGTATCAGCAGGTCTGCTAATCCTAAACAACTGAATATTGTAACAATAGCTGCATTGGTAGGAGTATCCATCCTCAGAAGGTTAGGTTCCTTTAGAATCATGGCCTTTTAAAGTAGGAAAATTCAAGCCAATTTAGAGGCATCTCATTCTTTATATTAGCTTAGTAGATTTCTCAGCTTTATCAAAGTCAATTCCATCCCTGCTATCTGCCTGCTTTTGACTCGAGCAGTTGAGCGTGTAGGAAATAAGGTCTTAATGCTTCCTTGGTTTGAGGAATAGATTTCATGGACCATAATAAGCACTTGGTATGAAGGGGGGAAAATGCAAGCCAAAGCAATTTAGTTTACTGCTGTAATCATGTTGTCAAGGCATGTAACTTCTTGCAACGAAACTGCATTAATGTGTATGAGGACTAAACCTCTTCTGTTCAGATTGTTTTGCTACACCACTTTTCAAAGTTTGTGCCTACTAAAATGTTAAGTATCCAAATTTGAATTATTTATTTTTTAAAAAGTAAAGTAATAATTTGAGATGTAGGGTTTTTTTTTAAAAAAAAACACACCTTAAGGTTTGTTTTAGTCAGGTTACTAAAGTTCAAAGTTTTGAAGTTTATAGCTCTAAAACAACCAAGTGAACCTCAAGAAAAGTGCTACAAGTGATTGAATCAACATAATTCTGTTTGATAAGGATGAACATAGTAATTGATTAAGTTTACCTGTAGCAGTGGGAATGTGTTAAATTTGTTGACTTTAAATCCCATCACTGCTAGGGAGCATGTCCAATAGTGAAGAGTGATGGGAACTGCAGTCCAGCGATTTCTGGAGAGCTACGTACTACACTATTTTTTAAGTTGATTTCTTACTCTACCCCTGTATTGTAATGATTTCAGATAGATACCTGGCAAATTGATCTAAAGTCCTTAAAACTGTCTGAAAAGATTATAGAAAGCAAACTCAAATTTTCAAATGAAATATTTGAAACTCAGTTTTATCTAGTAAAACCCATGTTTAGTTCATGAAAAATAAGTTGACAATTCTATTACAAAATTAGTGTTAAGGCCGAATCTAAAATATTGTTCAGGTAATTTGCCAAGTCATAATTTCAGGCTGAATTTTTCACTATGATGTGCAATATGAATTTTTCTAGCCTAAAATGGCATTGTTGTAACATGTATGTAATAGTGTGGGAGTTAAGGTTGATTTTTTAAAGAAAAGAATGTTGTGGAAATTGTGAAGATTTAAAAATGAATAAATTTTACATATAATTTGTATTAAAGGATTATTTCTTAACTTGCTGGTGTCTGTCATTTCTGAATAGTTATGGATACTAAAAAGTTCTAAATTATATTGCATGGAATAGGAACTTGTTTTCCATATCATTAGATAAACATGAAGCCCACATAAAAGAACTACTTGAGTCTGTACAGTTTTGTCCTGGGCAGGCTTTTTCCTTTAAACAAGAATCCACCAGGTTTTGATATTACATCATAGTTTAGGAACAGTATAAAATATAAACAAAGTTCTTGTAAAGAGAAGATAATGCCAGCTATATTCTAATTTGTCTGCATACAAGCTTGCGAATACTCAGGTGCTGCAAGATTGATAAGGAAATGTATTAACCCTAGAATTTAAGAACCAAGAGCAAGTATGAGAGTCTACAGGTGAAACTCGAAAATTTAGAATATCGTGCAAAAGTTCATTTATTTCAGTAATGCAACTTAAAAGGTGAAACTAATATATGTGATAGACTCATTACATGCAAAGCAAGATAGTTCAAGCCGTGATTTGTCATAATTGTGATGATTATGGCTTACAGCTCATGAAAACCCCAAATCCACAATCTCAGAAAATTAGAATATTGTGAAAAGGCTCAATATTCTAGGCTCAAAGTGTCCCACTCTAATCAGCTAATTGAGCCATAACACCTGCAAAGGGTTTCTGAGCCTTTAAATGGTCTCTCAGTCTGGTTCACTAGGAATCACAATCATGGGAAAGACTGCTAACCTGAAAGTTGTGCAGAAAACCATCATTGACACCCTCCATAAGGAGGGAAAGCCTCGAAAGGTAATTGCAAAAGAAGTTGGATGTTCCCAAAGTGCTGTGGAAGGGAAAAATGTGGAAGAAGAAAAGTGCACAAGCAGCAGGGATGACCGCAGCCTGGAGAGATTGTCAGGAAAAGGCCATTCAAAAGTGTTGGGGACTTTCACAAGGAGTGGACTGTGGCTGGAGTCAGTGTATCAAGAGCCACCACACACAGACGGATCCTGAACATGGACTTCAAATGTCGTATTCCTCTTGTCAAGCCACTCCTGAACAACAAGCAACGTCAGAAGCGTCTTACCTGGGCTAAAGAAAAACAGAAGTGGTCTGTTGCTCAGTGGTCCAAAGTCCTCTTTTCTGATGAGAGCAACTTTTGCATCTCGTTTGGAAACCAAGGACCCAGAGTAGAGAAAGAATGGAGAGGCACACACTGCAAGATGCTTGAAGTCCAGTGTGAAGTTTCCACAGTCTGTGTTGATTTGGGGAGCCATGTCATCTGGTGTTGGTCCACTGTGCTTCATTAAGTCCAGGGTAAATGCAGCTGTCCACCAGGAGATTTTGGAGCACTTCATGCTTCCTTCCGCAGACGAGCTTTATGGGGATGCTGACTTCATTTTCCAGCAGGACTTGGCACCTGCCCACTCTGCCAAAAGCACCAAAACCTGGTTCAATGACCATGGGATTACTGTGCTTGATTGGCCAGCAAACTCGCCTGACCTGAATCCCATAGAAAATCTATGGAGCATTGCCAAGAGAAAGATGATAGACATGAGACCGAACAATGCAGAAGAGCTGCAGGCTGCTATTGAAGCATCTTGGTCTTCCATAACACCTCAGCAGTGCCACAGGCTGATAGCTACCATGCCCCGCCGCATTGAGGGAGTAATTGCTGCAAAAGGGGCCCAAATCAAGTACTGAGTACATGCATGCTTATACTTTTCAGAGGTCCGATATTGTTCGATGTACAATCCTTGTTTTATTGATTGCATGTAATATTCTAATTTTCTGAGATTGTGGATTTGGGGTTTTCATAAGCTGTAAGCCATAATCATCACAATTATGACAAATCACAGCTTGAACTATCTTGCTTTGCATGTAATGGGTCTATCTCATATATTAGTTTCACCTTTTAAGTTGCATTACTGAAATAAATGAACTTTTGCACGATATTCTAAGTTTTCGAGTTTCACCTGTAGAAAAATAAAGAGAAAAGCAACCAGATGATTAGGGGACTGGAGACTAAAATATATGAAGAATGGTTACAGGAACTGAGCATGGCTTTTCAATTTCAATTTCATTGTACATATGTTGTGCATTGACAATAAACATTTGATTTGATTTTGATTTGAATTGGCTAATCTAGTGAAGAGAAGGACCAGGGGAGTGTTCCAATATTTGAGGGGCTACCACAGAGAGGAAGGGGTCAAGCTATTTTCTAAAGCACCTGTAGGCCAGGCAAGGAATAATGTATGAAAACTGAACAAGGAGAGATTTAACCTGGAAATAAGGAGAAATTTTCTGACAGAACAATCAACCAATAGAACAACTTGCCTTCTGAAGTTGTGGGAGTTTCATCACTTCAGACTTTCAAGAAGATATTGGACTGCCATTTGTCAGAAATGGTGTAGGGCAAGGGTCTTCAAACTTGGCAAGTTTAAGACTTGTAGGTTTCAACTCCCAGAATTCCTGAGCTAACATGATTGGAGGAGGAATTCTGGGAGTTGAAGTCCACAAGTCTTAAAGCTGTCAATTTGAAGACCCCTGGTGTAGTGTCTCCTGCTTGGATGGGGGTTGGACTAGATGACCTACAAGGTCCCTTCCAACTCTGTTAATCTGTAAATCTGTATGTTCAATAATTGTGATTTTCTTATATTAAAATGAAAAAGCATATTTTAAGGATGAGATTTGTGAGGGTCATAGTACTGTAAAAAAACAAAGGTTTTCTGCTAATGTGTAACATATGCTAGATTGTGACAAATATTAACTGACAGTATGAAGGACTTAGAATAATTTTATTGTCACTTCAAATGTACATTAATTGGCATACATTAAAATGAAATTTTGTTGCACACAGCTCTCAAAGGGTCACCACCTCCAATATATACTACATAAACATGACAAAATAAATGCATACAAAATTATGCATATACTCACATGCCCACATATATGACACAAAGAAAAGTTGTTATGGAGAATTCATACATTCTACAGAAAACTGGGTAATGTGCATTCAGTGGATGGGATTCCATTTGTCAGTTTACTAATATCCAAGCCTTTGGAATAGCTGAGAGGAAGACCAAAGAGAAGAGAAATCCAGTCTTTTCAAATCTAAAATGTGGCATTGGATTTGGTTTATTGTTTACGTACCTCTAAATGTGAAGTAGTCAAATGTGTTTACTACTATTGTTCCTTGTATGTGTGATTCTTAACCACTAGAGGTCATCCTGGCTGCACTGAATTTTTTGGAAAGTCAAATACTGAAACACTCTTTAATCAATACACAAGAGAACCAATTGACCAGTCTTCAATTGAACAAGAATTATAGAGAAAAGAGTTTACAGCTGTGTGCCAATTATCCACAGTGCAGTTTGATACATATAGTCAGAAAATTAGGAGACAAACTTATCAAATTTCATGGAAGGAGGGTAATAGAAAAGAGACAAATTCAACATTTCCTCAGAATGAAGCATAACAATGTTGCTATCACAAGCTTGTTTCTCCCCCTCCCCAACCCCGTTTGATTGAATGACATTTGGAGCAGTGGGGTTGGTAGGCTGACAGGTACACTGCATTCTTCATACTGACATATTTTCTCCCTCTCTTTCAAACGTTAAAACTGAGAGAACTAATGAAGCTATATGAAAGATCTCAAAGGTAGATGATAAAGGGGCAGAGATATATGAATGCAAGAGGTACATTGTATAATATGTACCTCTTGCATTCAAGGATGGTGGCCACTAATATGGATGGCACAACAGAATAATTTCTTCAAGAACAAGACTGAAAAGCCACTAATCTTAAGAGAAAGCATGCAATATTTGAGGTTGAAGTGGGCAAAAGAACACTTCAAACATCTTTGCTCTACCTACTGTTAGATCCTTGAAGGAATTACCTTTTCCTGGTCTTGCAGAATAGTATCCCCTAGTATGCCTTTGAGTTAAGGAGGCGCTTACAATGCTTGTAAACAAGCAGAGTGCTGAAGTGGTGAAGGACTAGGAGTGGGGAAAGAATGAACAAATTGCTAAAATTATTTAATCCTGACAAAGAGTAAGTGTGCAAAAAAAAAAAAAAAAACCTGTTGGTGTTGCTTGATATGAGATGGACTAGAGCAGGGGTGTCATACTCACATTGTCATGGTGGCATGATGTATCAGGACATTTTTCCCCTTCGCTAAACTGGGCAGGGGCAGGGCCAGCATGTGACACATCTGGCCCACGGGCCGCGAGTTTGACAGCCCTAGACTAGAGAAAAACTCTGATAAGCTTTCAATATTCTCTTATTCTACTCTATAACAATAAAGAACATTTCTGAAATCTCTGCCATGGCTTTGTCTTGCCATTATCTACCTTGAAGGGTTGACCATGGAAGATCAGAATAAGCTACAGGAGCTAGGCTTCCAGTTTGAGTCTCTTTGGCGACAGACCGAAATCCGCGATCGTGCACGGTTTCGATCTGTGCTCACCGTCGGAGCGCCCCGAGCCGGCTGGTTTGGGGGCTAAGCCACCCCATAGAGGTGGTGAAGAGGGGGAAGACTGCCAGCAGGGTCGAGGAGAGCCGCACCTCTCTTCCCCAGCTGGACATTACTCCCTTTCCCGAAGGCGGTTGCAGCGGTGGTCAGAAATGGCCACCTCAAAGAAGAGCTGAACCGGAAAAGAATGTGCAGGAGGAAGATAAGAGAAAGTTTTGGTCGACCGTGTTGAACTGAAAAAGCAATAACGTAAGGTACCCTGGAATTTAAACTAAATTCCATTGTTCCCAAAGAAGTTTTTGAAGCAGCGAAGGAGAGAAAAAAAGGAAAGGATTAGGTTTTTTTTCCTTCCCTTTCATATACTGACAGCTAAGAGACTTAAGCAAGAAATTGAAAAAAAAATCCACTTTGACATTAATAGGCATTTAAGCTGAAAATAAAAGTCAAAGGGATAATAGAGATTTCTGGATATTTAAAAGTTTTTAAAAGCAGGAAAGGAGAAAAAAAAAGAATAAAAGGGTAGTGTCAGTCTGTGCTCCCTTTAAATCCCAAGAAAGAAATACTCAGACTCCATGGTGTAGAGCAAAGTTATCCTTTTACTGGAAACTAAAGTGGAAACGACAGAGCCAATTCCGAAACTGAGAAATTGGCGGGTAGAACACATATACAAAGGAATAGAATTGCTCCCACCCCCCAAAGTTCAAATGATTCTTCCAATTAAAACTTCTGAATATGATCATGTGGTCATCTCCAGGTGGTGATGCGGCTACTGTCAGTTGACCTTGACATATTTTGATAAAAGTTTGCAGTTGTGCAAAAAGGGACAGAGGCTAGCAAAGAAATGGAAAGTTAAAGAAAGGAATCCCCTCTCCCCTTGCTAACCCAGCAAAGGAATGCAAAACACCTCCTGCCTTCTTCCCCTCCAAGATTCCCCCCTCCCACCATTTCATGACAGCCGAAAGAAGTAAATTGGCATAGCAGCAGAGAAGCAATAGTTAGAAGACAAAATATACTTATTAGGAAGATATCTTGAGGCTGACAGGTAGGATCTGAAAAAAATGGAGGAGACTGCCTGGAACTAAAAGGAACTTACAGTGAAACTTTAACAAGATTCCCCAAAGATACATCCTAACTGAAACTTGGCAACAAAATAATAGAACCCCAGGAAGAGAAAGTAGAAAAAAGAAGCAAAAAGAAACAGCCTTGGATTATTTGGATTACTTGGTGATTTTTGTTTTTTGCATCTAAATGACTAAAACTAATTGGGTGGTTGTTTAAAAGTGTTTAAAATGGCATCACTCTTAGAAGAACTGAAAATGGAACTTAAAAAATGGAAAGAAGATGCACAATTAGGGAGAGGTTCTTTTGGCTTCGTATTTCAATTCTTAGATATGGAGATCTGGAACTATGAGAAACAACAAGAAATGCTTGCAGAACAAGAAGGTTGGGACAAAGAAGAAGCCATCTTTAATGAACAAGTAATTTTAAGTGGGGGAAAAAAAGGAAAGGGGGGAAAGAGAGTGAAAGGTTTAAGACTAGAAAAAAACCAAAAAAGAAGAGTTTGAAAAATAAGTATAATATTAGAAAGCAACAGAAGAGGGGATTACAGATGAGAGAATTAGAAGTAGAGAGACGAGGGGTAAAAAGGGGAGGGAGAAGAAGAGGGGGAAGAAGGTAAGGAAAAGAAGTTGTAAAAGACAGAAACAAGATATAGAGAAACAGGGAAAAGATATAAGGATTGAAACCATAAGCCTGTTTAGAGATAATGGGTGAAAATTTAATTGTAAAAGGGATTCTGCAAAGGTACATAAGATAGCATTGTTATATTACAAATAGAAATAATTTTAGAAAATATGACTAAAATGATGGCTAAAATATTCACTGTAATGTAGTGGAATGTTTGTTAATAAATAAATGAATTAAAGTGAACGAGATAATTAAATTAGGAAAGGATGGGAACATTTTAATTATTATTAATGATTTATAAAAATATAAGTGAGAAATATGGGGGGAAAAAGTCACACCCCCACTAGCAGTTAAAAGGAAGAAGCAGCTGCAAGCTCACATCACTCTGAGAAGCACAGAGCTGAAGACAGAAGCCTGAAGATGATGAATGAGACTTCATCGAAACGTTGCCTAGATACTTCCAATCTTACGCGGGAGAAACCCGAATAACCAAAGATCCACATACAAATACCCGCGAGAACCTCAGAAAACAAATATTGCACCTCTACGGGAGGAAACCCACCATCTGACCAGGACTTATGAAAAACTTGAAGTCCAAAGAGCTTCCATTTTATGTGACCTTGCATTCCTATGCAACTGCCGAGATCAAAATTTAATTCCCACAAGCTTCCAATTGAAATTCCACACCAACACAGCAGCCACCAAACGCATCCTAAAAAGAACAG